>NC_068355.1:188223213-188345713 GCF_020536995.1 Dreissena polymorpha | reverse complement strand
ATGTTCTTTTTACCGAACCAAATTAGACGGTAACGTGTGTAGTTTTTCTTTGGCACATAGTATTCTATGCAACGGAAACTAACCAAGTCCTAGAAGAGGAGTTTTATGTATAGTTATTTGCTCTTAGAACCTATATTCTTCGGTTCACTGTAATAATATAACGAATTTTACAAAACAAGATAATGAAGAAGCCGTCACCTGATATTGTAATAAATATAACATAGCGAAGCTAACACTTTTTTAACACATTACAAATTGATAAATTCGATTCACTTAAATCTTGGAAGAAATTAAATTCTACGAATATAAGTACATTCGTTTTGATTTACAGGTAAACGATTCATTGCAGCGACGGACAAAGGTAAGTAATGCTAATTTCTGAGACCTTGACATTATTGTTTATCAGACAAAAAGCTAGAGTCCACATAAGGTACCATAAACATAAACAATGTAAACTGCATGTGGTTACCTTATATAAAGGAAAGGAAACCATCTTGGGTGTTAAGTTCAGTCACAATTGATTACTTTTTTCATGCAAACTACATGAGTGCATATAAAGTACGACTGTTCTTTTTGTTTTGGGGTAAAATATGATACCATTGCACACGTGTTTTCGCAATTGAGTATCATGTATTTAAACGTTTGTCTCCTAAGTGAAGTAATACTTTTTATGGTTCTACATATCAAGATAAATGAGTCTGTATCATATATAATTTACAATCAGCTGTTTAATGGAACATTGCCTTTACTTAAAAACATGTAAGGACACATAATTTAAATGTTCGATAATCATTAACAAAAAACATAGAATTATGGGTAAGATGTATGGCTGTATGATACTTTATACTTGACAATTTTGCAATATCAAATATGGTTCGTTTAAAGGCATTTTTGGGATGTTTTTTATTTCATGCATTCGATGAATGAGTCAAGTGTAAGGTGTCTGTCCGACCTACCTTACTACAACTGTTTTAAATCTGACACCATTTTAGAAACTTGTATGGTTGTTCTTAGTTTCATTGTTATTGTTCATAGATGTTCGAATTTTTGAAAAATGTCACTCAATATGTTTACTTACAAAGCTATAATGTGTTTAATAGTCATAACTCTTTGTAATGGCAAGATAAACAGTTTATAAAAAATATTGTCGTCTCCTAGATTTGAACCCGATTCCCGTGGAAGCAAAAGCCAAATACACTATACTAATACTCGACGGATTTTCCAAATTTTCAAGGAAAAGCGTTACAAACGCGTAATTATTTTACGGACTAAGTATGATGATAATCCGTTTATAAACCACTATTTTGAACATATTTCTTAGTCAACAGCGTTATTTCGGTTGTTTTAACATTATGCACACATGCTTGTTGAATATATGACAATAGAATATATGACAATTATTTTGAAAATCATCATGCTACTAAAGTGTGAACAAGTCTCTTTTAGCGCTATTTTCCATGTTTTCGCTGTCCTAGGAGATAATAACTAAGACGGTGTAAAATAGTCCATTTTTATTCTGAAACCATGCCAGAATACGCTTGAGATAATATGATAAACCATGCATATGTAAATTTGCATGTACAATTTATTATTATATTATTCGATATCAATTTAAATGGATGTTTTTTATTCGATACCATAGCGAATCTATTTTATAATTATTTAATAACAACCAAATAATACTTGCTTGGTACACATGCTTGCCCGTCATCAAACTATTATGCGCAATTCTACTTAATATTGTAGATTTTTTTTTTTTGCTTCAGAGCAGTTAATATGTGATAATGTCTTACTGCTTTGTGTTATACATGATACACAAACTGCATTTTTCATGCATCGTTGCATCTCTGCCTATCACAACATCGCCTCCAAACCACCACGTCGCGACAGCACAGGATTACGTTATTGCAGTTGTGAAGTTATAACTCGACAACTCCACAAACTGATTATAAACTTTAAGTACACTTGAAAGTGGTGGTATACAACAAGAAGCTTTGCAATTACATAATGCAGCTTGAATAAAACATACGCACATGCAAATAAACATGGGTAAACACACTCGCGTTCGGACGCACACACCCTCGAAAGGAGAAAGCATACACAAGTGCGCGCAAATAAAAATTAATGAATACACTGAACCAATGATCGTTAACCTAGTGTTCGGTTACCCTGCCATCTACGCGAATATATAATTATTAATCATTGCTTGGATTTCTTTTGACATGTTTTGGTAACACCGATTCAAGCCAACAGTTTTAATCGCTTCTCTCGTTTTCAACGCATGTATGGTTTATAATTGTCAAATGCTTGATGTTCTTTATTAATACCTTATACTTCATTTTTTTTTTGACGTAATTTTTTATTGCCGAACCAAATTAGACGGTAACGTGTGTAGTTTTTCTTTGGCACAAAGTATTCTATGCAACGGAAACTAACCAAGTCCTAGCAGAGGAGTTTTATGTATAGTTATTTGCTCTTAGAACCTATATTCTTCGGTTCACTGTAATCATATAACGCATTTTACAAAACAGGATAATGAAGAAGCCGTCACCTGATATTGGAATAAATATTACATAGCGAAGCTAACACTTTTTCAACACATTACAAATCCATAAATTCGTATCAATCTTTGGAGAAATTAAATTCTACGAATATAAGTACATTCATTTTGATTTACAGGCAAACGATTCATTGCAGCGACTGAGAAAGGTAAGTTATGCTAATTTCTAAGACCTTGACATTAATGTTTATCAGACAAAATGCTAGAGTCCACATAAGGTATCATTAAAATAAACAATTTAAACTGCATGTGGTTACCTTATATAAAGAAAAGGAAACCATCTTGGGTGTTAATTTCAGTCACAATTGATAACTTTTTTCATGCAAACTACATGAGTGCATATAAAGCACGATTGTTCTTCTTGTTTTGGGGTAAAATATGATACCATTGCACACGTGTTTTCGCAATTGATTATCATGTATTTAAACGTTTGTCTCCTAAGTGAAGTAATACTTTTTATGGTTCTACATATCGTGATAAATGAATCTGTACAATATATAATTTACAATCAGCTGTTTAATGGAGCATGCGCTTTACTTATAACATGTAAGGACACATAATTTAAATGTTTGATAATTATTAACAAAAAACATAGCATTATGGGTAAGATGTATGGCTGTACGATACCTTACAACTGACAATTTTGAAATATCAAATATGGTTCGTTTAAAGGTATATATGTGGTGTTTTTTATTTCATGCATTCGATGAATGAGTCAAATGTAAGGTGTGTGTCCGACCTACCTTACTAGAACTGTTTAAAATCTGACACCATTTTAGAAACTTGTATGGTTGTTCTAAGGTTCATTGTTCTTGTTCATAGATGTTCGAATTTTTGAAAAATGTCACTTAATATGTTTACTTACAAAGCTATAATGTGTTTAATAGTCATAACTTTTTATAATGGCAAGATAAACAGTTTATAAAAAAATATTGCCGTCTCCGATATTTGAACCCGATTCCCCTGGAAGCAAAAGCCAACACGCTTCAAATACACTATACTAATACTCGAAGGATTTTCCAAATTATCAAGGAAAAGCGTTACAAACGCGTAATTATTTTACCGACTAAGTATGATGATAATCCGTTAATAAACCACTATATTGAACATATTTCTTAGTCAACAGCGTTATTTAGGTTGTTTTAACAGTATGCATACAAGCTTGTTGAATATATGACAATTATTTTGAAAATCATCATGCTACTAAGGTGTGAACAATTCTCTTTTAGCGCTATTTTTCCATGTAGGAGAGAATACCTTAGACGGTGTAAAATAGTCCATTCTTATCCTGAAACAATGCCAGAATACGCTTGAGATAATTTGCTAAACCATGCATATGTAAATCTGCATGCACAATTTATTATCATATGTTGTTCTGTTTTGAAAAAAGTATATATTTGTATAGTTGTTCCAACATACATTATGTAAATGACAATGATAACGACTTCAACTTATTTGTAAAGTTACTTATTTCACGATACTTATTATTTTATTTTTTTTTAATATGGTATACAGTTCAGCGTTTTGATAATACATTCTACATAGTTATCTACACCGATTCATCATATAAAATTAACACTATATTGTTATAACGAATGCAAAAAACAACAGTCATACGAATATCAATTATAATAATAAATATTTGTACCTAATTAAATCATTAAATGAACAAGTTAATATTAAAAGTTTCAAGATTTGAAAATAACAGCATACGTCTTACCTTAAACAATACCAGAACCTCCTCTGGTGTATAAGCCGGAGGCGGTTCTTAAAATACCTTTTTTAAAGTGTATGGGTGGATATTGCGGCATTGGTTTCTTAGAATTATACCCGACGTTTCCTAATTTGCTTACAACGTTCTGAGTTTTTTTCTCTAGCTGAGTCATAATGAATAGATCGTTCCCATCATGTCTGATGAATACAATGTTCTAACAATTTGACCGATATTTGGGTGTTTTTAACATAGTACTGTTGTTTGAACTAAACTAATTACTTGATTTACGTAGATCATTGACATGTCCTGAAATTACTGTATGTTTTGTTTATTACTAATATTGTTTCTTGTGTAAGCTTACTTCTAAATGAGACCTTTTCCTGTTGCTACGACATAAATATTGTGTATGTTATATTTTATAGTCGTTAAATATTATATTACTATCATCTCATGTTTTCGTATTTAAGTCTTGAAAATGATTGCCTGAAAACAGCTGTATGTATAATATAATTTAGATAATACAAAGGTATAATGTAATTGCAGATAAAAAAAAGTGGTTGCTTACACAATATAAACAATACATGGGACCTTTAATTTTGTAATTTGCTTACATACTGTCAGAAACATTTTCGCGATTATTCCAAAGACAACAGTTCTTGCAACAATAAAACAAGTTCTGGTTTCATTGAGACCGAAACCTAAATGTAACAAAACTGCAACGCGAGTTTATGTTCCATTAACCACAAACTATTAAAGATGTGTTCTACATATGTCGTACAGGCTTATTTACCATATAACATAAGTAATATTATGCAGTATTGTAATCACCATTTTTACTTAGTGTTTCACAGTTTGATGAGCTTATATCGTAATATGCGGACGGGGTTAAGATGACTAATGAATTAAATGAATGCAAAGAAAAGAACATGAGCGTGAGGTTTTGTTCATTTCGAAACTTTCTGTTTTACGCAAAATGCATGGACTTATATATTGTATCAGAATTTATTGTTCTGTTGTTCTTGTTGGGTCTTATATTTGTAAGATTTGCAACAAAAGGATCATACGACGGCACTTCATAATATGAGAACTTAAATTTTTTTATGTGAAACTCATGCATTTTTTTAAAATATATATTTTTAAAAATATTAAAGGGATCTTTTCACGCTTTGGTAAATTGACAAAATTGAAAAAAGTTGTTTCAGATTCGCAAATTTTCGTTTTAGTTATGATATTTGTGTGGAAACAGTAATACTGAACATTTATCATGGTCTAATATAGCCATTATATGCATCTTTTGACGATTTTAAAACCTAAAAATTATAAAGCGTTGCAACGCGAAACGATTGAATAATTTGGAGAGTTCTGTTTTTGTCGTTAAATTTTGTGAAACCACGAAGATTGCTTATATAAGGTATAAAATACGTCAAGTATGTGTACTTGGCGGAATAGCTCAGTAGGCTAAAGCGTTTTTACTTCAGGACTCTGGCAGGACTCCAGGGGTCATTGGTTCGAAACCTGGTCCGGGCAATGTTCTTTTCCTTTTTTTAATTTTATTCTTGATTTTTTACTGGAGCTTTTACGATCCAATGTTTACATTTATCGATATAAAGCATTTAATGAATAAGTTAAAAAATGCCAAAATCTGTGAAAAGGCCCCTTTAAAATAACAAAACTTGATTGTGTTAAGCGTTACGTTTTTGATAATGACTATCATATTATAGTCGGTTATAATCTATCTGAACTTATTTTACATGACTTACTCGCGGTTAAAATGGTTTATTGAATATCAATGTATGCACTTCGAATGCTACACAATGTCTTATATAATATTTTTTTATTATAAAACAGCAACAAACATACAAATCTATGTTGCTTTTTGTGATCAGTGACTGGTATAGTTTCATTAAATATCAAAAACGTGGGTGCTCACACAAATAAGTGACCAAGAATGAACCATAATATTCTGCAGATTTCAAACAAATTCTGCAAAGGAAACAGGATCTCTTATTCCTTGTCATAAGTTAATAAATACTATCTACACTTCTATACACTTCTGTACACATATCTCCCCTAGTAAAGAAGGTTTCAAACAGAGGAAACGTTTTATCGTGAATGTTTGCAGAGGACTTATTGCCCTGTGTTTATTCTTCATGCATAAGTATTGAAGGGATTGAAGCATTCATACAACACTGACAAGCATCTCATAATAGAAGTTTCACAACTCATTACGCAGTATATCCGAGTTATTGTTATTTGTTATTTTTCTCTTTTTTCCATTAATAAGTAAGTGTTTTCCTTTTCTTGCAAGGTCAAGTTGCCCTTTAAGTCCCAGGGAGGCATTCGGCATTAACAATGATAGCAATTGGTTTCGTATCATCTGACGTCATATTTAGAATGTCAGAGTCGTTAGTGGACTCTAAATCATATCACGATCAAGCAAATCTCAATAATTTTTCGTATGTTTATAACAAAGAATGTGGTGAATTTAACAGAAAGTTGTTAATGTGTGTGTATTGTATTTAACAAATAATTTTATTATTTTCTTCCTCCATTCGTGAATTCAAGTTTTCATTTAATCGGTTGTGAAATAATAATGCGATATTACACAGTGATACTCTTGCAGCCTTAATGTGAACTAATGCGATATCGTTTATTTCAGAATTCCAACAATATTTCTCAAATCCTCAGCGTTATTGATGGACAAAGTAAGTTTTTTTCAATTTAATGCCTTGAGCAGCCTTACGAATTGATATAACTTTACAGAATGACATATGCGTTGACATACGACACCTTCTTACATGTTCTTAAAACTGCTCATCAAGTCGTCTTTAAATTGCGGACTCAAAATTGTTAAAAGACATAATCACGTTACTAATATATTTAGGCTTTCTAACAAACTGTCGCAAAGCAGTAAAAAGTAAGAATACAGTAAGACTAACAAATTTAATTGATTTAATGTATAAACAAGTAAAATACTTAGTATCGTATCTAGTTTACCGTTTGCTTTCATTTCTATGATGTCATTGTCACACCACAAGCCTGTGTTTACTTATACTAGAGCTACCAACACATTTTAATTTTTTTTATAATGGACTTACCTTAATAGCTGGCTTAATTTCGACAGTATATATATGACTTGTGTATATACGATTATATAAATAATGTAAACAAGTATTTAATATCATCAGAATAGATTTACTTCTGGATTCTAAACGATGGCTAAATTGACATAGTATTATAACGAGTGAACAGCAACAACAAAACAAGAAAGTATTGTCGTAAGTTCTAAAATGCTGTATTGCTAATGGTGCTTTTCATATCATTATTCAAATACAAGGTACTTCACTGTTAACGGCGAACGACCCAAGGCACTATTCAAATTCAGGAATAACAAGGATAGAGTACATAAAACTTAACCCTGTACTTATTGTGCGTATTTGGAAAATTAATTGAGTGAAAATTAATGTAGAAGTATTTTTTAATAGTAGAAAGATAGTTTTTGTTATATCGAGAGAAAATCAAATTGTGTTATACATTAGGTTAAAGAATAATCAGCATTCATATTTAACTTTTATGTCTGTGTTTTTGTCAAAGAATGAACACAAAAATCACAGACCAAACCCGTTAAATGGCATTGGTATACGTATTTAAAAGTTTTTAAAAACGAATGTTACAGAATGGCTTGTATGAATATCATTTTCATTTCTAAGTGCATCACTTGCTAGACATTCAAATATTTGCACAAAGAGCAGTTTGAATCACACAACCAATCTGAAATTATCTATAGACAAAACAGTTGAACAAGTTATCAAAGTTGTCAATGCCATTAAATGTATTGCACTTGCCAAAACCCATACAGATATTAATGTCATGCACGATTCTTTTAAAATGTCTTAAAGTAGATTTAGTCATGAACTGATGATGATTTTATAGTTATCTTTACGCTCACAAATACGTCATAACTTTAAAATGAACAAACTGCTATGCATATAGAGCACGTCTTTTTGAAACGGACAGTCGACATGCAGCGACAATGCTACTATCTGGACAGCGAAAGACACGCCAAGATGTCCAAGCGAAACTTGAAAGATTGTGGTCCCTATCATGATGGGATTGTATATGCTGTTCGTCAATATCCTCCTTCTAAACCTTCTCATTGCGATTTTTAGGTATGAATTCGATATATATAACGTTATATAATATTGGAAATTGATTATTATGCTGATTTGATAACAGTTTTTACTGTCAGATATACACCTTGAGAACTGTATATTTATAATTATCAATGTATTAACAATTACTTTATAAAACATTTCCAACCCGAAATATTATACCCGTACAAAATATAACATTGATTAAAATTTTGATAGGTAAAACTGTATGGTAGTATGTTGATAGTATTTTAAAACAAAACTCAATTTCGACACGGGTCAGCATTGTTAAAGATAAGATATCGCATATGGCATGACATGTTAGTTTTAAGGGCTCAGACCATAGGGTTTGACCCTAACTCTCAACTCCATCACGATTCCGAATTGCTTAAAAAATGATAAAATGTACATTGTTATATATTGTGTTTAGATATAGTTTCCATTAACAACATTAACAACATTTGGTATATATATTCTAAATTTAACATAAAACAGAGTTTTGGCACCAATAGAAGGAAGAATTATGTTACAAACAAATTAAAAAATATCAGCAAATCTTAATCAAGCGAAAACATTCTCTACATGATCAATATAAAAAAGGCCTCCAAGGCATGAATTGATAATCAACATACACCAGTTTTTTTAAATACATGAACACATGACTGGACTAAACTATGCAAGGACATTATATTGGTCTGGTACGGTATCTTATTTCCCTCTGCTCTTGCACTTACATGCGTTTAATACTTAAACAGCATTTATAGTTTTATAGAAAGTATTTTTATTTTTGTTTTATATAACCAATTGTTTTCAAAATCTTCTTCAATTTAGAAATAAATGTTCAATTATTGTCGCCATTTGCAGATATGTTCCATGCAAATTTACAAAATGTTCAATGTCACGGAGTAAGTAAAAAATCAATGGTATGGTTGGAAGCATTGAACTTCAGTATATGGTCTCGATGTGTGTGTGTGAGCGTCAGTGTGCGTGTGTGCGTGTGCGGGTGTGCGTGTGTGTGTGTGTGTGTGTGTGTGTGTGTGTGTGTGTGTGTGTGTGTGTGTGTGTGTGTGCGTGCGTGCGTGCGTGCGTGCGTGCGTGCGTGCGTGCGTGCGTGCGTGCGTGTGTGTGTGTGTGTGTGTGGCCGCGTGTGCGTGTGTGTGGCCGCGTGTGCGTGTGGCCGCGTGTGCGTGTGTGTGGCCGCGTGTGCGTGTGTGTGGGGTGGTTTAGCTCTACAAATGTTCTGAGTAAAAAGGTTTACATGTCAAAATAGCAATACTTTTCTTTTGACCTGTTACTGAAAAAGACAGCACCATAAAACAATTTTAACTTGTACGTATTTCAACTGATGATTTGTTTGTTTGCAAAACATCGTTTTCGCATCTATTTAACAAGATGGTTGCTTGTTGGGCCCTGTCCCATTAGCCAATTGACTTCTGTGTAATGTGAGCCGTTTATCTGTAACACAATTATATCAAGGAGTCCGTGGTATTATAAGACGATATAATTGGTGTGTTACAGGCCGTAATATCTTGATAAATAGTAATTTGTTTTTATTGTTTTATTGAGACTGAAATCAAGAAGAAATACTTTTATCTTTAAATAATGTATCTTTCCAGCCACTCAATTGCGAAAATTCAAGTGCAATCGGAGAATCACTGGGTGTACCAGAGGTACTTTCTGATAAAAGAATACGTATCAAGAAATGTGTATTACCCTCCTCTGAATGTGATTTGGATGGTTATCACGATTATTCGGTGTTGTGTAGAAAAAAGAAATGTATTCAAAGACAACAGTCGTCATTTTCGTGAGTCTTTAATTTATATAATTAAACACACAATCGCACGTTAGATGATTGCATCTTTCGCATACGAAGTCCAGTGCATTTAGTTTAATATATAGTGATTTGGTTATTTATATACGTGTTAGCATATTCCTATATATTTGTATTAACACTCATACATTTGAATGATTTTGTTTAAAGGTGAATACGTGAACGTTAGAGCAAGCCAGATAAAGAAGTTGCAAGCATCTGCTGTCAAAGCATGTGATGAATCGCGTAAAGACAATGTAGATGCAAAGATACAAGCCACACACGAAATGTACGATATACACACATTATTTATGAATTGTATGGTATAAAATATTATTTTCAAACAGTACTTATTAGCGCCCGTATACTAAAGATCGAAAGATTTTATTTGACCGACGGTGACACCAGTTCCGTTAAGGTATTTTGTTGTTGCTTTTTAAGCTTGCTGTGATGGTCTTTGAAATTTCTCATTTCTTATTTTTATGAACACACTATTGAGCTGTTTATGAATGTTTAAAACACACACACACAGACAAATAAAGTAAATTTTAAAATGTGACAGCAGAAGAAAATCCTTATAATACAGCTCGGTCTGTCCTTTATTTAAAGCAAGGAACCAATTTACAAACAGTGAGACAAAACACACGAACACAATACAAGTACCATGTACACAGCACACGCATAAAACATGAACACAACCGGGTTAACCGCCTTGGAAAATTAACAGAAAATCACAATAGTAAAATCATTATAATGCCGTATTTGTTTGTTTAAACATACTATTGATTATATGAACATGATCTTTATTTTTTGAAGCTTTTTTAATTCATCAGTTAACATTAGTATTGATATATACTCTACCTGTACCCATATTATCTGACGACATGTGTTATTAAGCGCCGAATACTAATTCATACAAGTGTTTGATACAACTGTATATGGAAAAGCGCACGTAGAATATTGTTATGATGTGAATGCATATGCATGTTTAAAATCAATCTTGATTATATGAGAATACGAGATAATTGTATATGAGATTTTATAGCGTGATGTTGGCACCCTACCCGAAAAGTTAGAACCAATAGTTTTTTGAAAATCATTTTTTGTATGTAGCTTTGAATACTAATACAAGCACAACTTTATCTGACAATATGATACTGTTACACAAATGTGAATGGATCTGAATTCCTTATATTATGATATAATAAAATTAATGTACCTATGCAAAATTTTGTTGTTTCAGGCTTCATCAGATGGTAAGTGCTTTAATTTCAAGAATGACGTCGAAAAGACATTTGTGTCGATGCATGTCGTTACTATTAGTAATGTGTAGTAAATATTAACACATTTTACAACGTTTCACACTAGTTGTGATGTTTACATTAATTTTGAAAACTTCAAAACTACTGTGACTTTGTACATTTCAGTCGGGAAGAATAAATCTCGTTGAAGCAAAGATGTAAGTCAAACATACTATTTTACTGATAAAAAGCTTAAAGTTAAAGTACATTTAACAATAAAGTGTATCATATTCATATTAAGTGTATCTGATTGCATTCTTACTTTAAAGAATGCAAACGAAGTATTCTCTGTATTCACGTGTTTTTTTAAAGAGGCTACATGTCCCCAGCTGATTACACCTTAGGGTACTAAAGGTTTACCCTCCGTTCCTTATGTATGTGTCTCCTTCAATTCATCCTTCCGAAAAATTGATCCTGCGATTTCTCAAAAATAACGGAACATACTTGGATAAGATGCGGCATATTTATAAAAGTTAATATAAGGATTATGCAAAATCTAGACCAAATGGCAGGCCGCGCTGTTACTTAAAGAAAACAAAGCGTCCTCTGTTCGTCCGTGCATACAACAATTCTAAGAAGAAAAGTACATACATTATGATCACGCAACTTGGATATCATGTTATAAGTGATAATAGGACTATGCATACAACTACATTTTTACCCTTTCAGTTTTTGCAAAGATCAGGTGATGTTATTTAAACATGAACTAGTACAACAGTGCTATTTCTTTTTATGTTCATAAGTAGTACGTATTGTATGTTATTCAAGCAGTTCAACGCAGTAGTGTTATACGTTTTAATTGGCACAATATGGATGTATTGTGCGTTGAATACTAACCAGAGCACCAACTTATTTGACACTTAGGTATTACTATGATCATTAATAGTATCGTTAAATCGAATTATGTATGTTGCAATGTTCAAATGGATATGCCTATGCATTAAATGAAGTTTAATTTTGTGTTTCAGAATTGATGAGATTCATGAGATGGTAATACTATATTTTCAACAGAGATTTTGATTACCTTATATTTCATTGCACGTTTATCGTTGCATGTTTATTCGACATATACTTTTTTCATAAGTCATAGAATACTGCAAACAAACATGATTAATCTTTCGTGAACATACACAAAAGTTTTATAAAGTTTCAATATATTTGTGATGTTCAAATTAAATTTTAAAGTTTAATTGACAACGTTGCTTTTGATCATTTCAGGAGAAAAGAATGAATGTCTTTGAAACTAAGATGTAAGTAAAAATACCGTTTTCCACATTACGTATAAAAGTGCGATATATCTTATCATTTATGACGCTCATGCTCATCGCGCATATTAAACTATACGTGTACAACTAGTTTTCTGTGTTAACTACTGATTTGTAAAAAAAAATAATAATAATAAGTTGACTGCAATGCTCAATTTTAAGATAAAAAAAAGTAAGTTTATTAAGAGAGAAGTTCTATTTACGGTTGATTATTAATTTCTATAGATTAGAGGAATTGAAGACGTTGCGCAAACAAAATGGCACGTCAAATATGACACGAGGGGTAAAGGCGGACGTATAAGGTAAATACGAATTTTATTGAAATATAGGAAATATTCAAAGTGGTTTTGTACGCTATTTTATGAAGATTTCAGGACGTTTTAAAGAAATAACAATAACAACATATAGTGATTTAACCAACTAACTTCATTGGTTAAATACCAAGATACGATATAAACTGACAACAAGTTACATTTGTTTTGAGCATACTTATGAACGCTTAACAACTGTTTCTAGAGCTTGCAAACACATTAAAACAATTAAAAACCTTTCTCTCGTTATTTTGACGTTGATCTATAACAGTTATTTAACGCGTTGATGAATAAACATTAAGTGAGTCACCAGGACCACAATGACATAATGATATTTGATGTGTTCTCAGATATAATATGTATACAAACTTATTCAAGGGAGTTAATATGTATATGTAACAGCAAATTAAAATATCTTTAGAATGTTATAAATGTTTATCTTGCGGTTACAATAAGTCGCTCTATTTGTTTCTGGCATGTTTATTTACATTATTTATATTTAAACTGCCGAAAGACGGAGACAAAGTGATGGTACAATCAACGGACCACATATTTGATGCAACTCTTCAACAGAAAACTCGAGGACGAATTAAAAGCAAAATCAATGAAAGAGACTGTCAATGTTTATTCATTCGATGTTATGCGGTTTTATGATAACATACATATTTTATAAAGCTTCACACAACACTTACATAGCATTATATGTCCATGTGGGGTCGTTTTCATAACCTGTTGTATTTATTTGTTGATATTGAACATGTACAATGTTTGTTAGACGATAATATAACGGCTGTGTGTTATTTATAAGTATTACATGGGTATTTCTACATTTACATAGTTTTATGATTATATGTAAATTTGCTATATAATATGTTTAAAGCGTGTTCAATAATGCACTTTTTATGATGGTGAATGAATGATTAATGCATGTTATCATTGTTCATGTAACTTAAATGCATTTTATCATCTTCCTGTGGGTATAAACTTCTTAAAATATGAGTTTAATGTACCGATACAATATTTAGAGCCCGGAACCAGCGGTCAATATTTCGTTGCCACTTCATGTATAGTTGTAGGCAACCGCAGTTTTTTTAGCCATTTGCCTAATATAAGCGATTTCCTATTATCGTAAATGACGTTTCAAACAATGTTTTTGTTCACGATTGTTTATAAATGTCTTGAACATCAAATACACGAATCATAAACGCAGAGTAAATATGAGAATGCATAACTTATGTTTGTTCTTTACTGAGGTCTATAAAGATAAAATGATTACATTGTCAAGCCTGTTTGAAGATACAACTAATGGAAATGAAAAAAAAGCTACTAAGGCGACACTTAATTATTTGTTGAATAAGCACTTTAATGAGTTGTGTTAATTTTCTTTTTAGATTTAATCATTTATATGGAAACTTATAAATGGTTGCGGTATAATATCCTCCAATTACCGTAAGTCGACCGGTTAAGGAAACAAGTAAAAGAATTTCTGAATTTACGCAACAAAATGCAGCAATATACTATTTACCTTCAGAGATTTATTTAATACCCGTTAAATCAATGTAAAAAATGATTATTTACAGCATGTTTTACTACGCAAAGCCGATAGTTTCATACACACTACAAGAACATTAACTCCGCGCGTTGTTTACCTTAAGTCGATTCGTCACATCCGGGAAAGGGACAGCACTCTAGTGGTAATGGATTAGGCCAACTAAACTTAAAACTTCGCTTCTCTGAACAATTTTAACACGAACTAAAACAGTAAATATATATTAAATATGTTTTCAATATTTTATAAATACAATTGAACAAGTTTCTTTCACTTTTCTTAAGAACAATTGTCACTCTTCTTTAGCACAGCATGGGCACATAAATGTTGCACCTCTTCTGATTACTTTAATTTCTGTACAAAATGACAGGTGTACCCAGTGATTGCAGGCTCTATTGTCACACTGTGCCCATTTTACAAAAATTATTGAAGCACTGTGCCTGACAGCTTCAGGGGAACATTGTTTGCACTGGCAACACAAGTACTCTTCATTTTCAGTGTCACTACTGTCAGAAATGGTGTTCACTTTAGAGGGACCAGGCTGGGGAGATGAATTGTGGGCCTCATTACTGGTAGCTTTCTTAGTTTTGTTTGGTTTATTCTTGTTTTGTTTATCTGTATGTTCCGTCATTTGTTTCAAGACCTCGCCTGATATTTCTTTACCGGCCACTATTTTGCTCATTGTATTTCTAGCTTTAGCCATATTTCCACTTTTTGTTTTCTTTAATGTTCTTTCTTTCTGTGCAACATGTCTACACCATCAACTTGTATCCCACCTTCAACAGTTTTCTGGCTGTCTGAAGTTTCTGTCTCGGTGTGCTGAAAAACTTCAGCTGGGATAAGACATTGGCTGGGGACAGCGTCTTCATTAAACGGGTATATGCCTGCACGGCGAAATGATGAAGTAAGGTTTTCAGCAGACACTGACTTCATGTATGCCTTTGATGCGACCTCACACACATTGTAGCGTGTAATGACAGCTGATGCTTGGCGCATAAGTCGATGGCAGAGGCTGTCATACATCTTCTGGAACGGTCCAAAGCAGCCGATATCTAAAGGTTGAAGGATATGGCTGCAATGAGGGGGAAGGACAAATATGATAATGTTGTGTTCCAGAGCCCATTCTGTCAAACCAACTGACACATGTGATTTGTGGCCATCAAGTATCAGTAGTTTCTTCTGGTCACTAGATAATGGGGTGAACTTCAGGAAATGCTGCTCTAAGTAGGAGCGAAAAACGCAACCATTGGACCATCCGGTCTCGCTTACTGTACCATTAGAGCCTGGAGCTGCACCATTCAACAAGTCAGGTTTCATTCGTTGGCCTGGGAAAATGTAAAATGGGGGTATAGCTTGACCTGCTGCATTACCGCATCCAATTATTGTGATTGTCTGCCCTTTTCCAGAAGTGACAGATGAAGGACAGTAATCAGCACCGGCTACGATGAATGGTGGTTTGTGATAAACTGTTACGCCTTTTTCATCAATGTTGTAGATCAGGTGGGGCTTATCAGTCATTTCATATTTTGTTAATGTTTCTTTGAGGTTGTGATAAAAATTCGAGATGGTCTCCCTTGAGGCCATTTTAGCTCGAGCATGATCAATGGCTCTTGGTTTGAGAACTTTGAGTTCTGGCCAGCGCTTTAAAAACCCATAAATCCACTTTAGAGACAGGGGGTTATCCTTCGTTCTTTTACCCAACTGAACAGCGTAGTCAGATGCAATGTCTATACACTCTTTCCTGGTATACCCATAGCCATATTCAGCCATTTTTTTGAAATGTTCAACCAATTTTTTTTCTTCTTCATAGCTAAACAAAGGCAAAGCTCCTGCAGACATAATGTTAACATCGACCCTTCCAGCAGTTCTATCTCTTAGAGTGGTTTTTGGGACGTTGAACAAGGCAGCCGCTTTTCTTATAGAGACACCATCTTTTTTTACTAGCTTGTAAGCATTTGATAAAGCTGTTGGGGAGTACAATCTGTGTTTCTTTGTCTGTTTAAGTCGTTTTGGATAAGCCTTAAAAGAAAAAAAGTAAAAAAAGATCACCATTATAAAGAGGTCTGAAAACCAATTTAATAAAAAAAGCTTTGCCTTAAATTTACTACGATTTACTACTATTTCCGATATGAAGCGCTGTCAATGAAAGTGTTATGTTAAGATCGTCTGCTACACATTTCAATTTTTGTGGGAATTTAATAAAGAGGACCAATAAAAGGTATGGGATATAGATAAATTTGTGTAATTTTAGTTAAATTTTTATTTTGAAATGCAATTTTACCTGTTTTTTCCTCATTTTGTTTTTATTTGTTTTTGTTTATAAGCGTAGTTATGTCACTTCATCAAAATACTCGGAGCGCTTGCGTGTGACGTCATCCAAATGGCCGCGTTCTTAATGTAAACAAAGTGGTCGAAATTAGGTCATGGTCGACTTACGGTAATCGTATGATATAAAAATAGCACATTAATCTTCGAACCTCTCCGCATAAGAGTGGCCCCAAAGACAGCCTGCAAACGTTATATGAATCTCAGTGTTTGGCTTTGGTCCGGTCAATATTTTTGGGCTCAATTGTCGGTCACTATAATGTGGTGGAGCCGTGGATGTTCAGAATTCACTTATATCATATTTTTGTTGACTCTTTATGTTATTCGAATGGAGTTGGACAAATTGTCGTGCTTTCTTGCAATTTTATTTGTAATTTTATATAATGGTCTCAACTGAACATTCCCGATATTTAATCCGAAATACACGATATCCGTCCGTCGCGCTTCCGCGCGTTATGCACTTCCGCGCGTCCTGTACTTCGTGTTTGCGTCAGTTTTCATGAACCAGTTATTTGATTTTATTTCCACTTAACAATGAAGGAATTCAGATGACGGGCATGCGCACATGTAATTTCTGTCAAATAATGTCCCGTTTGATAAGCATTAATTCGTTTCAATTTATATTGTGTGTTTTTAATTGCATTCATATATTTTGCTTATTCGTTTTTTATTTATTGTTTATTGTGCATGACATTCATGTTATATATATATAATGACATGTATTTAGTTGTGAATATAGATGTAAATCGCACTCATGTACGTTTACAGTGTATTATGTAGCATAACTGATGCTGTTAGTCATAAATGACAATAAGAACACAATATTATCAAATGCAAATGATGATGATACAAAATTCCTTCGATCATAAGCAATATACTTAACAGAAGCATCCGTGATATATTAAGCTTATATCCGCTTTAAGCTCTAGTGTGCGGATAATGGTTTGTTATAGAGTTATGTTTATTCGGAGCTTTATTAAGATTGCATGCTAAACTCATAACTAAAATGGTTTGTGAAATTTGCTTACATCTGCTTCGCTTAAACCTTGATATGAAAGTACAAAAATATAAACAAAACTGTTCGATGTCGTCTTTTTGACACAACAGATTCTGACACCATTTGTCGGGAAAATCACGATTGTAGCAGTTATTGTTTCCTTGTAAAACTTGCCTGTTCATGATATCACTTTTCCGATCGCGGGTAGTTTGTCCTTCAATGTAGAACTTTGATTGCATTGCTGATGTTTGCGTGAAAATATGACGTGTGATAAGGTGTGTTGTTTATGCTTATTCCAAGTATATTGCAGTGAAATTGTAATCCCATATGTTATGTTCGAGTTTTATATTTTTATACAAAACATTATCATTTTATTTTAAGAATAAAAACTTACATACATTTGAGGCAGGCTGCGTCAATATGGTATCAAAACATAGGATAATATTATCCGATATAATGCTTGTATATAGTAAGAAAACTGTAAACCGCTATTATAAATTACTAATCAAAGGATTATTACTTGATACATGCTGCGATTATTTTCCCAAGTATTAATATTTACTGGACGTAAATTTATATACCTTTTTGGAACTGTACAACTAAATCGTATCTATATGTAGGTTTAGCATGTGCTATAATAAAACCATACCCTAGGATGTATTGATGACAATTATATCAAGTTGTCATTGACTAATAAAACATTCAAAAAGTATTTTAGATATATTTTTTTCTATTGAAGTATTAGATCATGTAACTTAGCCAAAAACATTTCTGGACAAAATATGAAGCTGTTATAAAACAATATTTTATGAGAATTTAATGAAAAGTTTATATTGTGTAAAGTTTAAAGGAATATTAAGACACAATATAAGTTTATACTTTGCTACTAGGACGATGGTACCAACACATGTTCTATAGGGAGGAACAAACGATGTTTTATACTAGGACCTATGCAAAATTCGCTACATAATGAACAGTATAGCGATAGTTTGTCTCGTTACTTTTCTTTTGAGTGGAATTCTTAAAAACTATTCCGAGTTCCGTAAACGGGAAAGATCACAATTAATATTACTACGCAATATTAGATTCAGCTATTTTAATGTGTTTTTGGTTTTATTTTATAAATTAAAGCCTGCTATTTTCATTGCATCAGAAATAAATTAAATAAAAAAAATATTGTAGGATAAATAGAATACTTTGTTAGTGTGATTGTGTACTTAAATTTATCCCACTCGTCTCAGCATCCTCGCCATGTAAACCAGTCGATCAAAGAATTACTATTCACAAAGAATTGCCTGCATGCATCCAGTGCGTTAAAATGGAAAAAATGGAAGGCGATGAAGAAATGTTACCAGAATTTTAACTCGTCATGGAAGCAAATTAAACTTTTCGAAAATAAACATGGTTAGAAGATCTACCCAACTTCACGTAGGTTTCTACACATTTGTAAATTTCAAAATGGCAGCCATTTTTGTTTGCGGTATTTTACAGTGATGAAACCAGAATTGTAGTTTGAACACAACCGTCTGTGTTCTGCTTGCATCCAGTGCGTTAAAATGGAAACAATGGATGGCGATGAAGAAATGTTACCAGAATTTTAACTCGTCATGGAAGCAAATTAAACTTTTCGAAAATAAACATGGTTAGAAGATCTACCCAACTTCACGTAGGTTTCTACACATTTGTAAATTTCAAAATGGCAGCCATTTTTGTTTGCGGTATTTTACAGTGATGAAACCAGAATTGTAGTCTGAACACAACCGTCTGTGTTCTACTTGAATGTGTTACATTTGGAACGCTGATTAAATTTGATTCGAGGCGTATAGAGATAGTTTGTCTCGTTACTTTTCTTTTGCGTGGAATTCTTAAAAACTATTTCGAGTTCCGTAAACGGGAAATATCACAATTAATATTACTACGCAATGTTAGATTCAGCTATTTTAATGTGTTTTTGCTTTTATTTTATAAATTAAAGCCTGCTATTTTCATTGCATCAGAAATAAATTAAATAAACAAAATATTGTAGGATAAATAGAATACTATGTTAGTGTGATTGTGTACTTAAATTTATCCCACTCGTCTCAGCATCCTCGCCATGCAAACCTTACTTCACTCGTGGGATAAATTTAAGAACACAATCACATAGTATTCTCTATAACTAGAAGCACACGTAAAATACATTACTTAAAAGTGAAAATATATTGACATGAAATATGATACAAAACCGGACGCGACAAACATGCGAATAATAAAAAATGACTGTCCATAAGATACACATTTAGCAAGATTAAAATGACATAAAAGAAGACTCAATGATGTGTATATGAAGGAAAATTATCGCTTCCTTTAGACGAAAAAATACCATTACAGCGGAAAGTGTCGTCCTGTGCCTGTGCAGACTGTAAAACATTTCAAGGACATGCATTAAGCCCTGTTTTCCCAGAGCGAGGCTCGGAATGTGTACATTGTACGTTGTTAACTCAGAAGGACAACATGTGAAGACTAAATTTCCAATTTTTAAGAGAGTCCACGGAATACTCGTAATTTTATTCCGGTGTGCACATCTATTTATGAAAAGGCAAAACAATGTATTCTAAGCAGAATACATTGTTTATATATTAGATAAATTTGGCAGTTTGTCTGTCCTCAAAAACTGGAATAGTGCGTAATGTAGTATCACGAAATTGTGTGTTCTTATTTAAAGTTAGGCCAGGTGTATGCAGCATTGCACTTAATTTCTGCCGAGATCTTATGTTAGGTGACTGTTACTAAAAAACCATGACACAAAATACTTTAATTACTTAAACAGTTCATAAAATATAGTCATAGGAGCTTGATATACTCATGTACAAACAAAGTCATACTGGTATGACAAGTTGACGATAGATTTGCTTATGGTGCAAGTACAAATGAGCCGCGTTCTGAGAAAACTGATCTTACTACATGTCGCCGGGTGGTGAAAAGTGTGCAGCCAGTCCGGGACTCAAACCCGGGACACATCGCTTACAGGACGAGTGCTCTCACGACTGAGCTAACCGGACCGCCACACATCTTTCCACCAATCCCGCTTAAGTTCGGTACCGTGACATGCATGTGCGTAAAAAGTCATCCCAGATTAACCTGTGCATTCCGCATAATTTTGCTAATCACGGACGACAATTTCCGCACATTTTTCGGTGAGAAGAGACATCCTTTCAACGAAAGTTCATTTAAAGCGGAAATGAGTGTCGTTACATTGGCAATCTGGGACGACACTTTACGCACATGCATCAAGCCAAGTTTTCCAAGAACGATGCTCTAATAACGGGCTTTATAAAGGTTATAGTGCACAATATTCAATTGATATTGGGTTTTCACTAACAAGGGGCACTTGTATTGCCGACAATGATGTACGCTCCTTATATTAAAAGAGTGGGGGCTTATCAGGAATGACACTTTTTCGCTTTTGTAGAATTTTTTGTTTAAAGAAAGTCCCTTCTAAACGAAAATCCACATAAGGCGATAAATTTCATCCCTGATTATCCTGTGTGAGCTGCACAGGCTAATCGGGGACGACACTTTACGTACATGCATTAAGCTCAGTTTTCCCAGAAAGAGGCTCGGACGTTTATCAAGAATGAAGTATTGTATTACAACTTCAGACATAAATGCCTCATATCTTGATGAAGAATCGAATTGCACACTCCATGTGTGGAATCAAGGTCAATGTCACTGAAAATATTGAAGAATTATTTGTACTTTATAATTTAAAAACAAATTTAGCATTTATAATTAAATGTGATAAAAACATTTATAATGTCTATGGATTGCATACGGGATGGGTGTGATCAAGGTCAAGGCCACTGTTACTAAATCTATTTCAAAATGGGTTTGGCTTAAGATCTCGATATAAAATTGAGCTATTGTAGCGCAAGCATATATAAACTTCATTTTTGTTTACATATGAGGCATATCTGGTAAAGGTCAGCAATCAATGGCACTGTAGGAAAATACAAACAAATAGTTTTTGTTCAAAATCAATGTTTATGTGTCCTGGCGAGGCATTGTTCAGACAGCTCATGTTTTCGATTGGAATTTGTGTTATTTTGTAAAAAGGTTCATCGCTTGATACTGTGTTATTGTTTTGTATTAAATAATCTCATAATGCTGTGACAAGTGTTAGTCAAAACATGCTTTCAGGGTATTTCAACTTCCCATTTCGGCACAATGTTGCTATTTAAAAATCATCCTAAATAGTATCATCATTTTAGTCACAATAACCATTCTTTTTTTTATTTTAATTTTGTGTATGTTCCTGCTTGTAGCTTTAATCAATATGCATTATCATGCTAAAATGGCGCAGTCTGGCCTGTAACTACCTTGTCCGCTAATGAGACCGAGAAACCTTGCGTGACTTTATAGCGGACATCCAATCTCCTGACTGCGCGATTTCGCAGGCTGGTCTAGAGCTACCCTGTCCACGAACGGCATAAGATCCATTTTTGCATTACGCGGCTAATATACCATCGCTATTCTGACACGTTTGCATCATTCAAACCTGTTATTGGGCGCTTCTCGACCGCCCCTGAATTTGCATGTGATATGCTTAAGAATTTCTTTGTTGCGTATAATTTGTCATGTTCCATGCACCATGCTTTTATATCCTAAAACCATAAGGTTCAGACTTTGCTTAACCCTTTACTTCTCAAATACGCATTTTGACCTGTGTGTAGTCCATAAGATAATCAAAATAACTTAAAGACGTTTCTTAATAGATCAAAGTGTAAGGCTTTAATTTCAACTCTAAAATCGTGTTGCGCAGCAAACATCATTAAACCTGAGCAGCCTGCGAGTTACTTGAAGGTTGTTTTGGATTTATTCTGCATATAGCAATTTTCACTTTGCCTCTGAGCGGGAAATTTCAACCAAAATCCCATTTCGCATAAAATGTTGCGTGAAAACAATATTGCAACTTTATAATATCAGGGACATTCCATTGGCAGTGAGACAATCAGTGGTAAAAGTAGTAAACGGTGAGAATGAAATGAAATAATGGCAGTAAGGTCATTCAAATGTGCAATTTCGCCTTTATGTTACATTCAATTTTTAATGTTTCACATCTGAATTTACTATTTATATAAATACGACCACCTTAAGGTGGCAAGAGTACACTGAACAGCTTGTTGATATTCGATTTTGCTCAATGAAGATTTAATGAAAATATTTATCGTTCATTTTGTTTCAGCAGATAAAAATATTGTATAAATACACGGCAGTTTCCTGCATATGGTAGTAGCGACCGCGAGGTTAATTAATGACATTCGCTGTTTCATTTTCATTTAATTCGTACCATTTTGGATCAAATTACGAATGTTGCTGAAAACAATGCGATAGTCATATCGTACTGTCGCCATCGTATCATCACATTGTCGCCATCGCACTATCGCGTTATCGTACTGCCATCATCGTATTATCGCATAGTCGCCATCGTACTATCGCACTTTCACCATCGTATTGTCACACTGACGCATTGTCGTCATCGTACTGTCGAATTGTCGTCGTGCTGACGTACCGGAAGGCGATAGTCGACAACGCGATAGTACGATGGCGACAATCCGATAGTCATCGTACTTTCGTCATCGTATTATCGCATTGTCGCCATCGTACTATCACCCTTTCGTCATCGTTTTATCGCATTGTCGCCATCGTACTATCGCACTGTCGCCATTGTATTGTCGCACTGTCGCATTGTCGCCTTCATACTGTCGCATTCTCGTCTATCGCCTTCCGGTACACATGCGCACTTCGTATTTTTGGAGCAACTTTTAAAAATATTTTACAGTTCGGCGTACCTTACATCAATACCCATTCTATTACTTAATAAGAATTTGATTTTATTATAAATGAAACCTCTTTCAAAGTACATCTTTATAAAGTCATCTATTTTGTTTCTGCAGTAAGAATAGTTTGTGTACCGGAAGGCGATAGTCGACAATGCGATAGTATGATGGCGACCATGCGACAATTCAAAAGTGAGATAATACGATGACGACTGTGCGATAATACGATGGCGACAGTGTGATAGTACAATGGCGACAATGCGAATATACGATGACGACAGTACGATGACTATCGCATTGTCGCCGTCGTACTTTCGCGTTGTCGCATTGCCGCCATCGTACTATCGCATTGTCGCCATCGTACTATCGCATTGTCGCCATCGTACTATCGCATTGTCGCCATCGTACTATCGCACTTTTCAAAATACTTTATAGTTCGGCGTACCTTACATCAATACCCATTCTATAACTTAATAAGAATTTGATTTCATTATAATAACTGAAACCTCTTTCAAAGTACATCTGTATAAAGTCATCTATTTTGTTTCTGCAGAATAATAGTTTGTGTACCGGTAGGCGTTAGTCGACAATGCGATATTACGATTGCAACAATGCGATAATACGATGACGACAGAGCGGCAATACGATGGCGATAGTGTGATAGTACGATG
This sequence comes from Dreissena polymorpha, assembly GCF_020536995.1. Lineage (NCBI taxonomy): Eukaryota > Metazoa > Mollusca > Bivalvia > Myida > Dreissenidae > Dreissena > Dreissena polymorpha. Next base: position 188,321,240 of record NC_068355.1, on the reverse strand, counting down.
GCGACAATGCGAAAATGCGACAGTACGATGACGACAATGCGGCAATACGATGGCGACAGTGCGATAATACGACGGCGACAATGCGATAATACGATGACGACGGTACGATGACTATCGCATTGTCGCCATCGTACTATCGAACCTTCGCCATCATACTATCGCATTGTCGCCATCGTATTAACGCATGGTCGCCATCGTACTATCGCACTATCGCATTGTCGCCCTCTGGACTTTAATGTGTAACCACGATGGCACTAACGGTATTCCGTAATGCGTATATGAATTTATTACATGAACGACTTTGTGAGCAAAATAAGTATGTATAGTCTGCATTTACACCAACTTCAACTTATGAATAGTTGAATACCCTTTGAATACGTGTAAAGGTTAAAGATCCAAGGTAATGTTTATACTTTATTATTGATGATTTTGTAATCGTAAGCCGAATTTCACATGTACACATCTGATCACTGGATATAAGTCGTCCGTTTACACTCGGCGCAGTATGCATCCACGGCACAGTGCATATTCCCTGACAGGTACTGATTTATTAAACTGTGTGGAGAGGTGCAAGCGTGTGGTTTAATTTTTGCTCAGAAAATATTCAGTGCTCTGCTGATTCCAACCAGGAACATTCCGATTCCTAGACAAGCATCATATCACTAGACCACTGTCGCCACGTACTGATAATGATGTGAGAATGCCAATTGTATTATTTTTACTGCTATCACATACAAACAACTCTATAATTTCAATAAAATTAATATGTAATAATATATTTGAGAATTTAATTAATTCAATAAATACAGTCAAAAAGAGGAACACACATTTTATGAACAAATAAAGAATTTAAAAAGAGCTAAAATGGAAACTATGACGTTCACTATACGAGAGCTTTTCTGGTCTACAGTACCATCATCACAGTGGGAGGTTTACGAAATGCTGCTGTTTATCGCTTTGACTGAACGAATCATCATCTTGTCTCCGTTTTTCGTCATTTTAAAATGAATAATGGGCAAACATCAACAAAGGCCAGGTTAAATATATCGTATGGTTATATGTTAAATAAGTATTGGTAAGGTTGTGCACGTAATGGTTTAGTAACAAGGTTATTATGAAATCAATGAATAAATTCCGAAGCAGATAACAATTAGAGATTACTTGTCATGACTCTAACTAAAACATATTTTCTTCTATGTCATGGTTCCTATCGCGTCTCCTAGCCCCACCTACAACATAAAGTCTGTGACGTCACGTGTCCTCGCCATCCACCTCACCCGGAATTATCCTCAAAGTCCTCGTCGTCCATGTCAGGGACCTTATCGTCCGTGTCATGGACCTCGTCGACCGTGTCAAAGACCTCGTCGTCCGTGTCGGGATCTCCCACTTCCGGTTGGTAGCCTTTCTCGACTTTGTTAGGAGCGTTGATAATCAGAGGGGACAGGATGGCTAATAAACATGTGAGTTTAAAATGTGTATGTTCACTTGTATTACTATATATAACGACCGCTCGCACAAGTTATAGTAGTAGTCGTATTATTATTATTTAAATAATAATAATAATAATAATAATTATTATTATTATTATTATTATTATCATTATAATTATTATTTTATTTTTATTATTATTATTATTGTATTTTTATTATTAATATTATTATTATTATTATTATTATTATTATTTTATTATTATTATTATTATCATTATTATTATTATTATTATTATTATTATTATGAGCAGCAACAGCTGCTGCTGCTGTTGTTGTTGTATTTGTTTGTTGTTGTTTTTTGTTATTCTGTTGCGTTTTTTTAAGAAAAATGACAGCAGAAAAATAGTTATAACATTCCTGTTACCTTCGTTTGAATATAACGGAGGACTCTGTTTAACATCAGGCCTCGGCGTGGGTCTATTTCCATTGTGAATTGTCCACTTGATGACGTCAGAAACTCTTTGGTTCCAACGGCCATATCTGGGAGTGTAGAAAAACGTTCCATCATCGCTCCAGTAGAGGGCTTTGACCTAAATATAAAACAAATATGAGGACTTAAGTCCTGTGACTTTAACTTTTTACAGGAAAGCTTGGGTAGCAGAATTGTGTTGCTCATAATCAAGTCATGGTGAATTATGATCAAAATGTAAATGACTATTACCAAAGTAGTTAATGTTAACATTGGCAACTTTATGGTGACTCACGGACTAATAGATCGACCGACGCACGGACGAAGAAACACGAGTTGGCTCAATACACAGGTAGCGCTCAAGCGATTTGCTTAAAGACGCCATGTACAAGGTACGGTTATATAATAATGACTTGGAATTCTTCTATTTGCAACAATTTGTTGCACCCATAGGTATCCCGGTTTCTATGCAAAAAACACTAATGCTCAATAGCGCAGTCTGATTAGGAGCTACCGTGTCCGCTATAAATTCACGAGATGTTTCGTAGTCTCATCTGCGGATTTGGTAAATCTTGACCAGACTGCGCGATTGTACGGGCCGGTCTGGAGTTATGCTGGCTGCATATGGTTTACACCCATTAAGAGGATCTCTTCTGTTGGCGTTCTGGAGGGAAAGATTTGTCATAAATCAACCATAGCTGTTGTCATGCAAGTGACCCGCACGTGGCAGCGCTCTCACCGTCTCATCCAGCGAGAAGGTGGCGACCCTCGAGCACGTGGCTTTATCCCACAGGAAAATGCAGTTCTCCTCCTGGAGCCTACCGTACGTCAGGAAGTACGGCGTGACGTCACTCAGCGCTAACTCCACCGTCGTCCTGTGGCCCGTCAGTCGGTGTAGTAACTTGCCTGATTGCATTGATGGATATTGCAAATTATTTGAATTGTTGGGATACACACGCTTTTTTAATTTATCGATCGAGTATTATCTCATTAACGATATTGATATATATATATATACTGTCGTCTTTCCTGTACGAACCTGTTTTGACGTCATACACTCGGACGACATTGTCGAGGCACGTGGTCATAATGCGGTCGTCATCAAGACGATAAACATATGTAATTTTCGTACTTTTGTTACTTTTAACTTCCTCGTACTCTGCCTGTGTCTCTCTGTCACACAGCTCAAAGAGTTCTTGCTCTGCAACAGACATTAGAGCCTCGTTGTTGGAAAATCGGGCACAGTACGCACATGCTAATCTGGGACGACTATTTGCTCTCTTATGGAATTTTCCGTTCATAGGAAGTCTCAACTAAACAAAAATCCAGTTAAGAAGGAAAGTGTTGTCCCTGATTAGCCTGTGCGGACTGCACATGCTCATTTGGGACGACACTTTACGCACATGCATCGACAGAACGCGTCTCATTCGATAAGGACATTTATTATACTTATATGAAAAGTAAGACTAAAGAACAAACGTCAATTTCGTCATTTGTAGATGTGCTTATGTCAGTCTAAGATATAAGATATGACATGCGTTGTGATTTAATGCCATATTTAATCAAACGAGATGAATAATTTTGGTGGAAAGCGAGTCTTTTTACATAATAATGTCAATACACAGGTAATGATGTTTCAATATAATAATAGATAGATTCCTCTGAATTTACCAGCAAAGATCGATGTCATTTCCGTATCGCTATGACAAATTGTGTGTGTTTATCTCAATGGTGAATACTACAAATCGTAAAATAATTGTCGTTTTATTGGTAAAGTCATGTCATAAAAAGGTCGTAACCTCGTCGGTAAAGAAACTAATCTAGTCTTAGAAAGGGACGAACAGCCTACTTTGTTCTAAGTCCCAGCAGATGAGATGATTTACATCGCCTGTGCGATCTAAGCCTTTGTATGCTCCGAAGAAAAAGCGCGTGCTGTCCCGGGTAAACAACATCATAGGGTAATCAACGGACCGCGCACCTGAAACCAGCGAGGAACTTATATGATCCGTATTCTGGGAAAAAATGGGCTTAATGCGTACAGGCTAATCAATAACAACACCGCCCGCATGAATGGACTGTTACGGTAAAAGGAAGTTGCGTATAAGAAAAAATAAATTCTAGACGGAAAGTGTTGTCCCTGTTAAGACTCTGCTTTTAACCCCGTTTTCCCATAACGAGCCTCGTTTAAGATATAACGACACTCAAAGCTCTGACTATAAAGAGTGATGCCGAGAAAGATTAGCAACAAGGGTGTAAACATGTGTACAGGTAATAAATATTTATTTAAATAAAAATTAATTTCTGAAACGGTTAAGAACAAGAAGAAATATAGTCATTGTTATACACCATACGTTTATTTGTAACAGGCAATGTGGTTACTTCTTAAAAAGCATTATAGCAGATGGACCGAATACAATAAACCGACATTGACAACAACATTTGCAAAGTGCACTGGATTGATCATACGTGTTATGCTAGTATGTTATATGTACAAAGAAAAAATCCCGAGCCTTATCATAGATTGTACGATGAATGTCGCGAAATTCATATGTATGTTTTATTCTGAAAGGTAAAGATACTGTCGTCTCCCCTGTACGTTCTGGCTGAGATCTCATACATGCGAGAGTATGTAACAAGGTTCATCAGCACAATGGGTCCCTTGATTAAACTCACTGCGGCGAGCGTTCCCGGCTCGTTCACCTGTAAAACATTGATTTGAGCCACACTCTCGGAAAAGGCGATAAAATGCGAATAAACAAACAAACAAAGATAATTAAAAATATATCGTCGATTCCGACGTTGGTCGGTAACTCAAATAAGCCTCGCTCTGGGGAAAACAGGGTTTAATGCATGTGCGCAAAGTGTCATCCCAGATTAGCCTGTGCAGTCCGCACAGGAAAAAGGGAAGGAAGTCTTTAAAAAGTCTCTTCTTAGCAAAATTCCAGTTTATGCGGAAAGTGTTTTACTGTACAGGCTAATCTGGGACGACACTTAACGCACATGCATTAAACCCTGTTTTCTCAGAGCGAGGCTCATTTGAGTTACCGACCATCGTCGTAATCAACGACAAATTTTCAATTACTTTTGTTTGTTGTTTATTTTTCGCTTTTTATCGCCAATATCTATATATATTTTGGCGGCCAGTTAACATACTCATACATAACCCAGCTGATTTCCCATTACTGAGGTCAGAACTGACAACTGTCGAACTTGAATCAGAGGGGAGAATGGCAGTAGATATATGCACAAAACGCGCGGAATCACACGAAAATGTGATTTTTTTTCAATAAAGTTTTAAGATTATTTTTTTGGCTTGCTTTTTCACTTGTACATGTGGCATATGGCGTGATGTTTAGAAATGTATAAAAACTGACCTCAAGTCCGTTGATATTCTTCGTGTGTCCAGTTTTAATTATGGCGTCAACGCAGCCGTTTGTGACGTTGTACAGTTTCAAGTTCTTGCCACCACGTGACGTCACGAGAAGTTCTACAATAAAAACAGGCGTCATAGTAAGAGATAATGTGGGCGGAACGGTTTTTTACACTGACAATGCAATCGTACAGTTCGCAAAATCTCCAAAGCATGCAAATAATGAATTTGATTTCTTAACAAACCTGAATAGTTTTAGGATACTTTGATCGACATATTTTCTTATTTTTAAAACGGTTCTTTACCGACGTCTTGTGGCAATATTACTGTAAGCTTAGTCGAAAGAAGCATTGGTCCCAGTTTCGAAACCCGGAATGACTTCACATTGTTTCAACTTTTAGAAATTCATATGTATTGTCTGTGATCAATAATTTGTCAAAAATAAGGTATCCCCGCGTGGCAAAAATGGCATGGCGATGGTTGCAATGTTTTGAACTCTGGCATCTCCTCTTAAACTTGTGTTGAGTCTTGAATTGGGAAAACGGGACTTAATGCATGTGTGTCAAGTGCCGTCCAAAATTAGCCGGTAGAGTAAACACAGTCGAATCTGGGACGACACTCTCGGTTTTTATGGTATTTTTCTTTTAAAGAAAGTCTCGTCGTGGCGAAAATCAAATGTTGGTGGTAAGTGTTGTCCCTGATAAGCCTTTGCGCACTGCACAGGCTAAATTGGGACGACACATTACGCACATGCATTTATTCACGTTTTTCCAGAACGAAGCTCGATTGCAAAATGTAGACAATAATGCGTCTGGTTGTACGTACGCTTCCGTTCGGTCACACGAAAAACACTCTGTTCCGAGACAATACCGGGAAACACGAAGCAGACGTCCATCTTTTCAAGGTCGAACAAGTACACCTTCCGGTCAAGGTACATGACCACTGATCTGTTGTCTCCTCTGTAAAATTCTACGTATCCTAGGCCTTTCATCCACGACTGAAGAATAAAAAATAGACTTGGAACCAAGAAAAATGTGTTCAGTGTTTGAATATATACAGGCCTTCACTGGTGATTATGTAATTAACAAAATGTTCTATATGAAGAATAATATAGACAATGATGTAAACAGCAGAGTTTGACTAAAAATTAAAGAAATTCTTGAATATTCTAATTTAAAGAATTTTCTTTATTCTTAGACTTAAGTCTAAGAATTGTTTGGTGAATACGGGCCCAGATTCCTGTTGTTGATAAAGTTTGAAAGTTTGACATACAATAATTTACATTTTTTTGAAAATTTTACTTAATTTGACAGTTTCGTAATTAATCAAAATAATCATCTACGGATTTAACGTATCGAATAACTTTCAGGGGGGGGGCTGTAGAGGGGGTGAAAGATATTGCAATAAAAAATATACGTGTTTATTGCAGAAAGAATAATTTCATAAAAGAAACTAAACAAGTAATATGCAATTTATTTGAAAACAAATATTTTATTCATGCATTATTTGTATAAAGGTCATTAGTATGTGTTGTCTAAATTCAATAAAGCTAATGAAAGGAATACAAGTAAGCATATATTATATATATATATTTATATATATATATATATATATATATATATATATATATATATATATATAAACTCGTCGTCTTACTAGTTTTCTAACGGCGCGGTACTCAAGTCTGCCGACATCATACAAGCCGACGGCACCCTTAAACCTCTCTGTTACGAAAATCGCGTCCTGGTTGCCAAGCGGAAAAAAATCCCTGTGCAGACAGAATGTATTTAGGCTAATCAGAGAATAGTTGTATTTTTTTCGCAATGATATTGCGGTGTATTTTCACTTGATAGCGAGGCCATTATTATGTTTTCTCATCTTAGCGCACCCAATTTCGTTTGCCGTTCTATTGAACACTATGTGTAAAATTCAACTTATACTATTGTACATGAATTTAATGAGCATATATATTTCCATATACATTTCCAATATACATTTCATAAAAATAAATATGAACCAGATATACTTTATTTCGGTCGTGAATCAAGGGGACCCAAAACATTCGCTTAAAATGACAACATGAACTCAATAAAATATAATTAATGACGTTTAAATCGAAATAGAAATGGAAACGAGACACGGCTGAATTGTGGCAGACCTAAAAACAAGTTAAATGTAATTTTATATCGGGCGCTTTGACAAAACGGGACTTAATGCAAGTGCGTCAAGCGTCGTACCAGATTAGCCTGTGCCGCCTTCACAGTCTTATTAGGGACGACACTTTCATGAGTATCTTTTTTCACAAAAATCTTGTTCAGGCGGAAAGTGCCGTCCCTAATTAGCCTGTGATCACCGCACAGTCTAATCTTCGACGAAACTTGCTGTACATGCAGAAAACCCCGTTTTCCCAGAGCGAGGCTTATATATTTGTGAATAAATCGCTAGTTACCAGAGGTCATCTATAGGGTCCAGTGTCCTGGCCTGCTTATGTGTGGTCCCCTTTTTGTCACGGGATCTATCCCACACCCTGAGGTTGTTGTCTTCTGCAATCGTTACCACTGTTACCATGTCAACGGTGCACGCGCCGGTCACGTCATGTTTGTGTTCCAGACGATCTTCCTCCTATAGCGAAGGACGGCGCACGATGACGTGAAAATAATAATGCAACATCATGGGATCTTTATTGTTGAAACATAGAGTTCAGGTCGAACTATAAGCAGTTGAATGCATTACGTTTGTGTTCTTAACCAAAAAATCTTTAATTCATTTAATGTATTTATGTATTTATTTTAGTACAGTGAAACCTTGCTGTTAAGACAACCTGTGGGACTTTTGAAAATTTGTCTTCATAGCGAGGTGGTCTTACTGCTAAATTTCATTACTGTTGATGGCAGTATAATACAACCGGTAAATATTCAATGAACTTAAAGCTTTTTTTGCAATCAATCAATACATTGTTCAAAGATAGTATTTCAAGCTTTTCAAACAAGAAGTGAAACCTAATTTTCATCATGATACCATCCTTTACTCTTTACTTTAAGAAACAGCTCATTTTTGTTTGCTAAGCCGAAGTTTTTATTCTAACCACCTTTTTTTCAATGCTTTCTTGCAACAATTAAATTATTAAGATTCCATATCCCTGTTTAAACAGAAAAGTCTTATTTGGGATCACCAATGGAGAGCCTCTTGATGAGAATGTATTTTCAGTGCTGTTTGATGGGGTTGTAGTTTTTCTCTTTTTTTTCTTCTTCTAGGTCAAGTTGGGTTTGAGTCAGAGGCTCCAGAACAGTGACAATACGATCTTTTTCGCAATTGTAACTTAGGTCAGAATGAACAGGGATGTTGCTGTCAATGTCTTCAAACCCTACTGCAGACATGACATTTTCATTTTCAAGATTTGTCTGGTATTACTATCCGTAACATGTCCCTCAATTCTGAGAGAGAGGGAGAGAGTTTTAAGAGAGAGAGAGAAGAGAGATGGAGAGGGAGAGGGAGAGACAGTGAGAGAGAGAGAGAGAGAGAGAGAGAGAGAGAGAGAGCTAGAGAGAGAGAGAGAGAGAGCTATATCTCGAGAGTCTCTCTCTCTCTCTCTCTCTCTCTCTCGCTCGCTCTCTCTCTCTCGCTCTCTCTCTCTCTCTCTCTCTCGCTCTCTCTCTCTCTCTCTCTCTCTCTCTCTCTCTCTCTCTTTTTCTCGCTCTCTCTCTCTCCTCTCTCTCTCTCTCTCTCTCCTCTTCTCTCGTCTCTCTCTATCTGCTCTCTCTGCTCTCTCTCGCGCTCGCTCTCGTCTCGCTCTCTCTCTCTCTCTCTCTTCTCTCTCTCTCTCTCTCTCTCTCGCTCTTCCGATATCTCCAGCCGAGATGGTCCGTGTAGCTGCCGTGTGGGTTCCGGGGACAGTCGTATAGGGTCCGGGGACAACCGTATTTATGCCTTGTTTGTCTGTGTGCGTCCTTGACAGTCCGGGAACTTATTTCAGACCCCTAACCTTCAAGGCCCGTGAATGTAGTTGTACGGTTGTCTTATGTGCTACCGACGATGCAACATAGGCAATGAGATAAATACTGAGGACGAGCTGATACTGATGAGATGCCAGCTTTTACTGCAAAAAGCGCAAGTTGAAAACAGTATCCTGATTGCTGCAGCAAAGCAACGACAGAGAAATAGAAAATTCGCGAAACATATTTATCTTAAGCCCCAGTCCCATATAAACACTGATTAACACGGCAGTCCCAGATCGCCCCGGATCCCCCGGGATCAAGTACCAGGACGATCCGTGGCCTTTTGGGATCTTTAAGCGTCGAAGGTCTCCCAAAGACCATCACCCCGATGACAACACAACATCCAAACGTACCAACCCGGCAGCAACACGCCGTCATCACGTCGCCCACGCGGACTGTCCCGGACAGTCACGGCAGAGCTACGGACCTACACGACAGAGACACGGATGAACACGGACCAACAATTCATCTACACGGACCACGGATCTACACGTCACCGACCCGGACGAGCACGGCATCCATACGGACCAAACACGATCTGCGCCCGACCGACAAAAACCTGTATAAAAGCAGGTTGATGTTCTGTGATTCCATCATTATGAAATCAAATCTCGAAGGTGTAACCTCGTATACAAATCTTAAACGTCAAAATGCCACCTTAAATAAAGCGAATTGTCGAAGTGGGCCTTCCAGTTCCCAAAAGATCGTCACGTGCAGCGTCCGCTACCGATGAAGAACAGCAGCAGCAAGGAGAAACAAGCTCGATGCCGAGATCAAGATTGCCATTACATTTTACAAGTAGATCAACAAGCATTAGCACCAACCACAGAAACTGACGCCTAAAGAAAAAAGAAGACGTCCCTCGTCTTTTCAGAGAAAAAGAAGGTCATCATGGCCGATTGGCTCAATGAGAACCATATGTTAAACACGAAAAGCATTGCTGCCTAATTCAACCTAAATGAATATGTAGTCGGCGTCCACACCATCAGGTTTATGTAATCGTTATAGTTGTAGTACGAGGAGCTACAACATCGAGGACAAAACGACGTTTGTCTGAAACACCTACTGGCCTTTTACATTCACCAACAGCGTTACAACACAGGGCCACTGTCAGTCTCCTTTAGCAACGCTTTCCACCATTACAATCTTCACCTTTGATGGAGAGAGATTTTTCTAGCAGGGCTTTAAAGGAAAACCCTGTTTCGACCATGTTGAACACGTCACACAGATCATAACCCGCAAATATGGTTGAACGTCGTTGGATAAATGTCCAACTATCAACTGACAGAACGGCGCCGAGCAAATAACGTTTTTGAAGGACGGAAAAGATTAAAAATTATCACACGTGCGTCTTTCCAATGCCGAATAAATCGGCCAACTGCCGTCGAGATTTTCCATTAATCGTGTTGATTAAATTAATCTTTTCTTTTAATCAAAACTCTTTCCGTTTTCGCTTATCTATTTTGAATATTGATAGGGAATACAGGTCGGGTTTACATCCTTCAAGAGCAAAACCATCTTACTCAAGTATCCTCACTGCGAAAGAATTCGCCGTCTCTAATCTTTAAAGAGTGCACAAAAACAGCAACTAATTTACCCATCAAACACTCGATAATAAAAGCTAATTATCAATCAATCATGTGTTTATAAATAATAACAAGGGCCGAAAGTCTAACACTTCGCAGTCGATGCACAAAAACACTGTCGTTCATTGTCGTTAATTGGCTCACAATGGCTACGTACACAAAGCCGATCGAACCAAAACATCGAATAAAGAAGGGTGTGAGAAAACTACTTGTCGTTTGGCGGATGTCAATTTAGAGCAAATTTTGCTGATTTGTCATCACAGGGGATAAGGGCTGCCCACCGCACTTTTTAGCCACCAATGCGCATTAGCCCCGGTCAAATTTCAAAATAAAGAGAACAATGCTCAAGTAAGCACCATTTTGAGTGACTAAATAATAATGAATGTCAGGTTTGAGGTGTGGTGATTTTTCTCGGATGTTTGTAAGTTACCAAAACATTGGTATTGTCACTGTATCTGCATACAGGAAGTAGGATTAATGAAATTCGAAAACAGGTGTAATGCTGGCTCCGGTCAGTATTTCCGTTGGAAATTTGAAAGGTCGTATGGACATATAACTATTACAAAAAATCTAACCCCTTGACCCCCAATTTTCTACATTGCAGTTTACTACTTGGTAAGTAACCTATGTAAAAACATGGTTTTCAGGTACCTTGCGTCTGCAGGAAAGTGGCAGTTTGTTGTTGAAACTGGCTTAAAAAGGCTCGGGAACACAAAGAATTCTGATGTTTTCGTTTGAAATAATCAATACTAAAACATTTTGCCCCAACTCATTTGATTTGAATGTTCCTGATTTTTGTGAAGGCACACCCTCAACCATTCTGAAAATGTGCTTGGTTTATATTCAGATTTGCGAGATGACCAGTTTTCAGACAGTAGTTCACTCCTGCTAGTGAACGAGATTGGCCGAGACTAAAAAAACTGTATATTTCCACCTAGCCGGTTGGTCGGATCCCAGGAATTGTATGTATTGATACTCTGAAGTAATTTCTCTTACTGGATGCAGATGATATGGTATTGTTCGCCAAATCACCACAAAACACTTAAGACTTATGTTAAAAGATGAAGAAAATTATTGACATGTATGGGGGCTGAAATTTAATGTCTCAAAAACAAAAAATATGGTATTTGAAAGAGGAAGGGCAACAACGTTTGAACTATATATACACTACCTTAGTTGAAACTGTAATTTCGTCCAAATACCTTGGCATGAACTTGTTACTAATTTGTAACTTTGACAGATCCAACAAATTGATCGCACAACACGCATCCCTTTCACTAAGTAAATTATTTCAGATATTTGATACACTTGATTTACCAACCCAGCAAAGAATAAAATTATTTGACTCCTTTTTCATCCCAGTCCTAAATTTTTGCTCTGAAATATGGGGTTTCCATCAAGCCAGAAAAATTGAATTGATACACACTGATTTTTTTAAATCAACTCTTGGAGTAAAAAAAATCTTCAAACTCATCCGCACTGTTCGGAGAACTCGGTAGGATCCCTTTTTATGTATGTCGCCAAACCAATTCGATAAATATTGGTATAAACTGATCAATTTAAATGACGATCACATTGTAAATCAAAGCGCTGTAGGCACTGAAGGCCTAGTGCTAGGTTTAGTGTGACGTAAAATGATTTAGGATGTTTTGTCCGAATTTCTCCTTTTGTCTGACTTTATACGGATTGACCCTAGCGGTTGAGTGCAGAAGCTCAGAGACTGTACCGGGACTCTAACGGCATTCACCGGGGCGTTGCCGTAGCTCTGCCGGGGTCTGTATGGGCTCTGGTGGAGCTACGGTGCCGTCCCGGTTGTTCCCGGTGCCGTCCCGGTTGTTCCCGGTGCTGCGCCGGTCGTTGCCGGTTCTTCCCGGTGACTCCCGGAGGCATTAAACATTTAAATACTTTCCCGGTGGACCCCCGGTTTTCCTCGGTTCATCCCGGTCGTCCTCGATGGAGCCCCAGTTCATCCCGGTAGAGCCCCGGTTCATCCCGGTAGATCCCGGATCACGCACCGGGCTCCGCCGGCACTATAGTGAGACTGGGCATTTACCCTGATTAACAACGGTGTACAGATTGTGTACGTTGTCTCACTTTTCGCGCTCGATTTGCGCGCTCGATCTGCGCAGTGAAATATCATATCCGGTAACTTCGTATAATTCCGAGAATTATCGTGAATATTTGTTGCTGTTTTCATTTTCTTTTTTCTTGAATGTTTGGTTAACGCAAAATAAAATAACAATATCTTAAAATATTTTTATAAATACCAAATGTAATGTCTTCAAAAAATGTATCAGAAAACAATTCTTCTTACTGTCTCCGTAGACACTCGCATCTTTTCGGCCTAGACCGTCAAGTTAGTAACTTATTCTCGCATAAATATGCAAACAGTAATAAAAACCATGTCGTAGCCGATGCTTAGCAATTTTGCTTCAATAATATTTTTTACACGTTTTATGACACTGTCATGTTATATAGTGATGTTCTGTATTTACAAGGCGGGTTATTGAGATTTGCGAAGAACTTATTTGATTACGCATGAATTACCGCCAAGTGGTAAATCGGACTTTTGGGAATTCATTCGTGGGTTTTGGCAGCCAGCCAATTCTGACTGTTTCAGAAATTTGTATCATTACTATGGCCTTAGGGCTGCGCCCCAGGCCAACAATGAATTATATGCTAAAGAGAGATACGATCAGAAACAGTTCATGTCAAAAACAATTGGGAATCAAATATAAGTGAATGTCTCGTTACTAACGGTTTTCGTGAAATTTGGAATACAGAAATCTTTATTTAAAAAACTCTTGAAATTGTTAAACGGCGAATTATAGATAGTTATCATCAAACCTGGCATTTCGACGTAAATATGTTCTCTTGTTAAACAAGAACTCAAATTGAAGCCATATTTCAAAAACTTCACAAAAAGAAATATATATATATTTGCTCTTGCAAGATTCAGAACATCCATTCACAAAATTGCTATTGAAACTGGTAGATACACGAACATGCCCGCGAATGAACGAACCTACCGCTCCTGTTACATGAACCAAATTGAAATAGAATAGCATTTTTTAATTGTTGGCCCAAAGTATAAGGAGCTCAGAATGAAATATTTTAAACCTTATTACTGTCACTGGCCAACCCTAAATAGATTCTAATTTCTTATAAAATCAACAAGTAGTACCAGCTTATAAAATATTGCCAAATGTATATAGAATGCCGATAAATTAAGAACATGTATAGACACAAACTAATTTACTCTTAATATGCTTTTTACTATTATGAATCTACCTCATTTTTCATTTAGGAATACTATATGTGTAATTGTTCACTATTGTCATTATAGTTAGCACTTTGATGCTAAATACTTTGTTGTATGTTCTGTTGACTTTGTTCTTATCCATGTCGATATTATTTATTGTGCTCTGACATTGTATAATGTCTATGCAATAAATTTTGGAGTTGGACTTTGACTAGTGATTATAAAGACCATTGAAGGCAAAATTCCGGACTGAAAAATGGTGGTCGTCGAAATTGTCGCAATACCGAGGTGGTCGTTCAGAGAGTTTTTACTGTATTTAGTTTGTTAACTTTAATTTATTAATTGTTTAAATAAGATTTGACATAATTAACGTACATTGAGTTCGGTACACCATCTAATGTGCTACTTCCTGTTACTTTCTTATGTCTATTATCATTTTTGCTACACCCCGAACAGGTTTTAACGGAATAATTACCTGAAGTGTGGAATAGTTCATAAAGACGACGTCTCTTTCTTCTATATAAAAAATAAATCTGCCGTCGGCAGTGAAGTTTACACTCTTGATGGTGTGAATGTCGCGCATCTCATCGACTAAAGGAAGAAAAGTTATACAAATGAGTCGCGCTCTGGGAAAACGATGCTTAATGTATGTGCGTTAAGTGTCGTCCCAGATTAGCCTGTGCAGTCAGCATAGGATATCAGGGACGGCACTATCCGTCTGCACTGGATTTCAGCAAAGAAGAGACTTCTTTTAAATGGAAAAATACAATAAAAACAATAAAAGCGGAAAGTAACGTCCTGATCAGCCTGCGCGGCCTGCACAGGCTAATCTGGGACGGCGGTTTACGCCCAGACATTAAGCCCAGTGTTCCCAGAGGGCGGCTCAAACATATTATATACCCAAGCAACTACGTTTTTAACATATATAGTATTTGCTCTTATAGATCTGTATTAATTACACAAACGATATTCGTACGTCAAAACCATAAATCCGCTATGTACATACCTCGAACACAGCGAAGACGGTTGCCATTGAAATCCGCGAACACGATTTCGTTAGTGAACCAACTGAGGTACACGATATGAGTTTCGTCGGGAGGAATGCCAAAAGCCCTGATTGGAACTTCAAAAAACTCGCCATCCCAATCTTCTTCCGTGTACTTCTCACATCCTCGCCACGCTGGCATCAAGGTCATGGAATCAAGGTCAAGGACAGAAAGGAAGTATTGATCGTCGCTTGTCATACCAACGTATCTGTCTCGACCTTTTTCGAAGAAAGTCATTTTCAATGTTCGTTGTTAAAGAAGGTTTTTCATTTTCAATGTTTGTGCTTTAAGAAAGGGTTTCACTTTTAAAGTTTATGCTTTAAGAAAGATTCAATAAAGGTTTTCATTTTCAATATTCGTAATTTATCAAAGGGTTGCATTTTCATTATTTGTACTATAAGAAAGGTTTTCATTTTAAATTTTCTCGCTTTAACAAATGTTTTCATTTTCAATATTCGTACTTTAATAAAATATTTCATATCAATATGTGTACTTTAAGAAAGTACTTCGTAATCAATGTGTGTCCTTTAAGAATTTTTTTATTTTCAATGTTCGTGCTTTGAAGCATATGGACGCAAGTATGGTTTATATTTACAATGAAGTAAATTTTCTCGCATAGTATTAACCGGAACGTTCTTTTTTTAATAAAATGTATTATATAGTGAATTTGTTTACTCAAGTTTGATTGAATGTCTACAGAAAATTAGAATAAAATTAATGTGTAAATGTTATATGCTTGAAAGAATAAGCACAATTCTAAAAGGCCAGTTGTTATCTATATGAGCCTCGTTCTGACTAAACAGGGTAGAAAATATCCGACTAACCTGGGTTTGCGTTTAGAGGAGACTTACTTTAAACAAAAATATGCCATAGAAGCGGAAAGTGTCGCCCAGACTATCCTGTGTTGACTGCACAAGCTCATCTGAGATGACACTTTACGCGCATGCATTAAGCCCCCTTTTTCAGTAGCGCAGCTCACATATATTGACCTTACTGCCACCAACCTGACGGGTTGCTCATTGCCCCAAATTTAGCTTCGTCACTCGATGACGTAAGAGTCTGCAACAGACTACCGTTTGTGAAGTCATATATGTTCACTTGTTTTCCAAAAAACGTGACGATCGTATCCCTGCGTTTACCAGCAACGCAGAACGCTTTGGCCGCAGCATCGCCTTTAAAGGGTATGTCCATACATTGTTTTCCTGCAAACAGGCATGCGATAATAAAGATTATTAAACCTTGTTTATTTGCAAACTATTACATCGGAAACCTTTGGCAGTTATATACAATACATGTCATAGCAAGAACAAGTTTTTGATGTTTTTGGAGAGAGAGAGCAAGCCGGGATATCTCCGTCGCTAAAGAACATCATATCGACTGCATTATTGCGACCAAATATATTTGAAAGTAATTGCATCTTGGAAACTTCCAAAAGGCTTAATTGACCGTCCTTGGCCGGCTTTCCCTGTTTTAATCTAGGAAAGTTTGAATGTTTGCTGTTGGTTCCCTGCTGTATAGGAAATAGATAATAACAATAGTTTCCCTACAGATGGGGTTTTAGGAGGTAAATTGTTTGCTAAATTGAATAAATGTGGTAGATACATTTTAAGCAAATTTTTTATTTTACATTTTAAGTACTTAGAGTGGTGAAATAATGTCTTGTTTATTAATTGACATCGAATCTGGACTAAAAAAATCATCCGAAACTGGTTGCATAGCAATATCATTACGTCTTCCAGCAAATTAGTTAGTAACCACAAACACTATTAAATAACAATGGGATGTTGAAACGCAAACTATAATAGTGGAGGTATTGTCTTGGTTGATGTTGTTTTTGTGTCTTAAATCTTTGTAAAGTGATGATTTATAAGAAGAACACATATGGTTATTTAATAAATTTTCAAAAAAAATTAACATATATACATATACAATTTAAAAATTTAATATTTAAAAATACTTATTTCAATATTGTGTAATGTTTAATTGGATATGCTCACCTGTTTTGAGTGTTTCTACTTTGATTACGCTATCCACTTCCATGGCAACCCATTCGTCGCCATGACAAAACGCCACCTTTTTGCACTGACCTTTACCCGTCACGTTGCGAAGCAACCGCGGAGGGTCGATCTTGATGTTCCAGATTTTGATCTCATTCAAACCCGAGCAGACTAAAGAATGTAAAGCGTTAATAATTTCTCGATATGTGAAGATCTTGTAAAGCGTTCTCCGTTTTATAAAAAGTTATAACCAATTTATTTTGGTTTCGTTTCTGTATATGACTGTGAATTATTTCAATTTTTGGCACACCATTAAACGGTTAATAAGGACTGCTCACGTGTAATAATTGTTTCAACGCTAGGGCAATATTTGGCCTCGATTTCGCTTATATATTTTGATAAACACAATTTAAAACTGTAACAAAAGATACACTCTTACAATGTTTATGCGCCGAAAAGAACTAAACAAAAAAAACGTAAATTCAGTTTTAGTAAAAACGAAGCAGCAACTTTTGTATAAAGTTCCGCCAAGCGTAATGCACCTGTGATTACGTAACTACCACACGACATAATCGTCATCATGTCAATGTCAGACGCGTGCACGTGGATGCTGTGAAGCAGCTGACCACCGGGACGTTCCAGGATGTTGACATCGGGCTCGAACCACACTTTAGAGCTGTACTCACGTAAGCACCGTTTGAACTCGGCTGTTGTCTGAATCAAAAACAACTCCGATTCAGCCGCGTCATGCGAATATGGGTCGTATGCCAATTACGCAGTCTGGTTAGAAGCTTACCTGTCCGCAATCAAGTCATGCGAGATTTCGTGATGTCATTAGCAGACAGGGTAGCTCCTGACCCGACTGAATGCATGCGCAGGCTGGTCTGGGGCTTCGCTGACCACATGCGGCATAAGACCATTTTTTTTTGCATGAAGCGCTCAATTCACGAAGAACTTTTTAGTAAAACATTTTCGGTGATGTTCCTTGTAAAACGTTTGTATACAGTATTATAAAACCCAAACCGCATATTTTGATTATTTCTGGTTAATGAAAGGTTTCCACTTGTATGCACGGGGTTTCTTAAGTAAATACGATATTTGACTTGCAGATCTCTTATTCAATGAACTGTTAATCAATTCCCACCGAAAACATGATCTTGTATTCTTGTTTTATCTTAATGTATGTTAATAAATATGCGTCTTGTTCTGTAAAAATGAGCTTAATACATGTGCGGAAAGTGTCGTCCCTGATTAGCCTGCACTGTTAGCACAGGCTAATCAGGGACGACAACACTTTCCGCTTACATTGAATTGTTCGTTCCAAAGAAGACTCTTCTTAGCGCAAACCCAGTTTCGGCGAAAAGTGTCGTCCCTGACAAGACTGTGTTGATTGCACAGGCATATCTGGGACAAAACTTTGTGCACGTGCATTAAGACCAATTTTCATATAACCAGGCTCATATGAGCCCGGCTTCAAACCTCGTTGTCCTTCAGGCGTCCTAGTAGCTGAGGCACAAACTGAGCCGGATCCGTTTGCAGCCCCTTCCGGGAGAGCAGAAGCGCCTCCAGAATGCACTTGATCAAGGGTTCTCCGGGAAACGCCGCTTTGGCCGCCGTGAAGTCGTCGAGGAGCGCCCTGGGAGAGCCGCGAGAAACATGCGTGAATAACATACATTTAAGACGTGTTTGGCTCATGTTCCAGTGTTAATAAAAGAGACAGTAAACTGTGTCTTGTTTTTGTTTGTTGACAGTTAAAACAAATACTATTATCTATTTTCAGATGTTTTTTTAACGAAAAGCTAAAAATGTTACAGAGCAAAGTTTACTTACTTATTTCTTAAGAGCTATATAAAATGTTCACATAAGAAACTCAAACAATCTATATTAAAGTGAGATTGCACGATTTTTATATGTGTTAAATTGTTTTATATTGATAAAATATGTTACAATAACACAAAATAAGCAAGAAAAATTATATATTATATAATTGCAGACGGATTTTATAAAATGCAGCAAAGACAAATAAGCGCCCCGAGCCGATTGTGACGAGGGTAATTCGTACATATTTTCCTACAATAACCGAAGCATTCGTCTTTTTATTAGGATTGGAGTTAGTGTTCGTGTGTCGTACGAATAGATATCGTTTCTGGAAATTAAAATGATCCGTAAAACAAAATTGTGTCTTTTGTCGTATGAACAAATCTGCACTAAAACTAAATTTAGATTCACACCGTACATGCAAGATAAACATGCTGGCGAATTCGACTGTACAGACATTTTCGATTTCAGAATCAAATATCTGGCTTATTTCGCATTTTTCGACACATGTTCTCCTTCACTTTTATTCTAATTAAGATTGAAATATATGTATAATAAGTTGTTTACACATTTTATATAAATTCATTTATATTTGACAAAATCGTGTAGTCTCACTTTAACGTGTATTTAAACAGGTAAAAAAGTCATATCATCAGTCTACAATTACATCAGGTAGCTAAGTCCGCATACAATAATTACAGTGGTAACAATGACAGTAAACGACAACTAAAACCAATGATATAGGTTAAGGTCGCAACAATTTAAGTGAGTAATATAACATACGATGTGACATTTCTTAACCATAAAACTTACTCAACAGGAAGTGGGTGTAACTTAGCAACGCAGAAGTGCACGTTGGCGAGACACTCCTTCTTGAGAAGGTCAACGTTACCCGCGTGCATGCGGTGATAGGGCAGATTGTTGAGAGCCCGAATGTTGTAGTCATCCTCTCCGAAGTGAAGGGGCTGTGAGGTCACATAGCGGTCCTCTTCTATTAGATCGCCTTTAGCGTTCGAGTACGGCTTTTTTCTTCCTGGCATAAAACACTTCAAAGCTTATTTTAGCATCGTTTTCGGATAACTGGCCTTTATGCATGTGCGTAAAGTGTCTTCCAGATTAGCCTCTGCAGTCAGCAGATGCTAATCCGGGACGGCAATATCCGCCTTAACTGAATTTTCGCTAAGAAGAGACTTCCTTTAAACAAAAAATACCTTAAAACGGAAAGTGTCGTTCCTGATAAGCATGTGTAGACTGCACAGGCTTATCTGGGACTACACTGTATGCACATGCATTAAATCCGTTTTTTTACAGCGGGACGTTAATAGATACTCGCGAGCTAGCACAATAACTTTTTAACATGTATTTTCGGTGAAAAATTCGATATTGCAGGGAGTAAATGTATAAAACCAATATTAAAATTCTCTATTTATAAATGACTTGCGGCAATTCGAAAATAAAGAAACGTTTTAAAACTCATGAATACGATAATGTTCCTCATTATACTTCTATATTGGAGGATAAAAAATTATCAAAGACTAACATAGCAAATTGCGCCTGATTGAAAAATCAACGGATATTTTCATGTTTGCATACTTGTGGTTATCTTTCGTATATAACGACTAACTCTCCATACATATACTAATTATGCTCAATACTACCATTGGCCCATGTTCCCGCGAAGAAATCAGCTAGGTTGCCATGGAGACGCTTGTTCTGCGCATCATCTGCGCAGTAGCGCTCATGCGCAGCTTCCGTAAACTGACGGTGGTACCAGTTCAACACGCGCGCACCGTCTGCACCGCGCTCAACTGCGTTGAAAAACAACACATCTGTTAATTATAGTCAATCACAGAGCATCGAAAAATTACGCGCAGTGGGTATGTTGTACATGTACTTATTAAATGCCTTGGCTTATTACATGCAGAATGTAGCTTATGTTCCCGCATCTGCTGAATTTATAAGCAAGTCACTTAAAGAAAATTGAACTAAGTGTTTCTCAGTTGAAAACAAATCTGCAAGCATCAAGTGATAGCGAACCTATGATCACAAGTTCTGAAGGCAGAAGTTCAACCGCGTTGGCATTAACGCTTTATCCTAATTTTAATAATATGCGACGTTGATAATGCATCGGAAGTCCCAATATAAATCGCCATAGTACATATAACATCTTCTCAACATCTCGACGTTCGTAAAACATTACATTAAAACGAGAAAATAACAGTATATTACAATACCGATATATTGGTCGATGTCCGTCCGTATGCGCACGAGAAGTAGAGGGGGCAGTCTGCGCATGGGCGGTATCCAGTAGGCGTAGACGTCATTCAATACGTCATCATCGCAGGACAACACGTCATCAAGCTCCGCCTCTGTGATTCCGTTATTTGCTGCAGTAAATATCCATGATGATATGAATTTCGCTAAAAAGAACCTTCTATAGCATGTAGATAAACAATTGATCATCGTTCTTGGAAAGCTGGTCTTACTGTATGTGCGAAAAGTGCCGTCCCAGATTAGCATGTGTGGTCCGCACATGCCAATCAGGGAAGACATTTTACGCTTTTATTTGGTTAGTATACGATCTCTTCTTAACGAAAATCCAGTTAAGGCCGAATTAAGTGCAATAAGGCCAGTCTACCCAGAACAAGACTTAAATACAAGTGACTCAACCCCCACCTAAGGTAAGATATCCCAAGGCGCGACACACCAATATCCGGCTGTGCAGTTTCTCCAGACGACTGAACAGGAAGTCGACTGCGGTGCGAACTGTCGTCTGCAGTACTGTCCGTGACGGCGGGTCAAACGAGCGCCAAAGCATGGCTTCGTCAAACGACATCTGATCAGAATTAAACAAAATGCCAGCATAGCGTTATACAAAATAATGTATTGAAAATTCTTAGCTTGTAATTTTTGGTTTGCATCAAACGTTCAAATTTCTACTCACTTCAAATTTCTCGACTGATATGATTCTGATTTAAGACTTTTTGGATTGTACGGTTTTCAATTAGGATTACAGATGATATTGATTACTAATTATTTCAATGCTGATATACTGACTTACAAGTATTTTTGCTTGACATTTAGTGTAAGATCACAAATACAACTGGCACTAATAAACTATTCATACTGCAAAAAGAATGTTCTTTATCGGTCCGATTTAGTGTCAAAATTCTTTGTTCGTTGTATTTAAATTTCCTTCACGGATTTTCCTCATTTTTCAGTTATTAAACCTTTCCAGAACACCTTTAAGAACAGTGGTGTCGGGCACTTCCGGAATGTGCTTAGCAGGATGTCCATCTGGGGCGGGGTCAACTTCCGGTTCCGTTTTTCCGCCCACAACGACACTATGCTGAGTGCGTCCCTCTGACCTAGTTCCGGGACCTGTATGTACCTATCTTCGTCAGGAAATAATTTCTATAAAAAAACGGCAAACATGTATTTCAAGATTTTAATGAAACATTTTGCGTTTGTTGAATTATTTAAGGACTTCTTGGCGGTGTGTATTTTGTTGTAGATCTACACAGATTTCGATGTCGTTTTGTTTTTTTAACAAAGTAATACATTCATAAAAGAAAAATCAAATAAAAAATGGGGTCACCAGTGTTTTAAATAGTCAAAGGACATGTAGAAACATAACTATTCTCTATTTTTGCTCTGGTAAAACTGGTTTTAAAGAGATATAAGAAATATACCACGTTACCCAATGTATATCTTAACACTGAATGGGGCAGCCATGAGTGAACATATAGATTTTCAATGATCACAGTGGTTCAAAACAAATTTTTAAAGTAAAATTCATTTTAATTATTAAATACTTACCTACTATCTATTAGCTATAGCTTTCCAAGGGGAATTAACTCATCCGGAATTTTAACTGGGAACCGGCCACCTCATTACCGTAATACAGGCCAGGTTAAACATTACTGCAACGCAACCTAGGCAAAAATCGGTAACCAATCCTCAATATTCTTTCAATACATATACAAAATATTAATCGAATAGCGCGTTGGGAGTTGGGACTTACCGATAGTAGGTAAGTATTTAATAATTAAAATGAATTTTACTTTAAAAATTTGTTTTAATGTCATAAATACGTTACCTACTATCTATTAGCTGATTTTGAAGCTGAGGTGGGAAGGCTCGTAAATATTTTCCCATCACAGTAGAACCCATAAAAAGGGTTACCAGCTAATGACAGCCAAAACCCAAAACAAGGTTTATCAGATTATCTTCGTTAAAACGGTATTAATTTTGACTCATCAGACAGAGTAAATATGTCTATGTCAAAAAGAAGACACTTCCGTTATTGAAATTACAACAAGACCAAACACATACAAATGGTTTTGTTGGCACTTCAGAAAAAGAAGATAAAAAGATTAAAAAGGTGGTCGGATTCCTACAGAAAAAAACTTGGAGCATGTCAAGAAGTGGGGTGTGATTAATATACGCCCACGAACCAGACAAAGCTCTTACTTCATGCGGTCAGATCCTAAAAAGGAATGAATCCTTAGATAAGAGATAAGAGTAAACCTTCCTTGTAGAGGCCTAACCCTAGTTAATAGAAACCGCAGACACATCTCCCCCCCCCCTTTTTTAGGGAAATGAAGAGTGTCTTTTTAGAACCTCGAATGTACTAACACTGCTGAGATAGAACTTCAAAGCCCTGCTTGGCCATAGAAGTTTATCCTTATCTACATGTCTACCAGTTTAAGAAAACTTGGAAACTTGAAGATTTTGAGAAGTCGTATAGAGTTGATATAAGCAAGGAATCCTGGCTGACACAATAAAGTGAAGACGACATTAGATCGAACTGAAATTGGTCTTATTCAACAGAAAAAGCATGAATTTCACTTCTCAGTATGGTAAAGACATAATTAGAAGGAAAAACCCGTCTTAAAAATTATATTGGAACTGTTAATAAGGCTGATGAAAAAAATTCATAGGAAGCTCATCAAGCAACCCAATAACACAAGCCAAAACCGCTTAAGAACGAACAACATAGTGTTAATGTTCCATAGCTTGGATCAGTTCCAAATTAGCACAGAGTTGTGATGACTAACACAAAACAAGGTATACGAAAGCATAATCTCTATCCTTGATGGAAAGAAGAACACATTTCTTATCATCAAAGAAAAAGATGTATGCATCTAGCAGAGTGATTAAGGTAATAACTATGCTCTCAAATACCCAGTCAAAAAGAATTTCCAGGGAACCTCATATACCGTTCTGATGGAATTATCCTTTCAAAAGTAACAAGTATTGAAGTTCTAACAGAAATATGTTCTGCAGAAACAACTAAATAATGGCCAGACATGTAGTGGCACATGTTTGGATCTGTATACATATTTCTCTCTAAGATATGATATTTAACCTGTGCAGAAGTTCCTGAAATTAATTGTACAGGAGACTTAAAAGGTCGTAGAACCATAATCACATGATTCACTAAGTAGATACCATAAAAATATGGCAAAAACTCACTAAGATATTCCAAAACTGGCAAAATAATAGAATAACCTAAGTATCCAGTTTATGTCAAGTGGACGAATGTATAACAATCGCACACGCTGTTGATCGATTTCTACGAACTGCATTCGCGGTGTAGCATTAACACTGCGATCTATGATCGCATTTCGCGATCTATGATCGCATTTCGCTCATTACTAGCGTTAGATGAGAAACAACTTTCCTCGAAACATTTAAGCATCTACGTGTAAGCGATTTGGAAAAACACTGGCGCGCATGCGCAAATCAATTTTCATTTAACCGAAAGGAAAAAGAACTGCAGGCGTTGAGACGACCTGCTATCTTGCAAATAACGAATAAGTTCCTGGAATACAAATACAATGAGTGATAATATGTTCACCTCTGTGTCTGGAAATAAACCACGACCGATGTGTGCTAGTTGAAATCATCACAAACGAGTCGTGAAAATGTTTATAAATGAAAAAGAGCTAAAAAGAATGCTCGTCTGTATCCAACAGGTTAAGGTGTGTTAAAATTTAACCTAAGGTTCTCGAATATAATTCTAGATCAAATAGAAATGTTCGAGCCCAATATAAGATTTTGAGCTCGCTTCAGCCGAACAAACTGCAAGACCAATAGTCTGCATGTAGTCGGCGGAGATAGAAGTAGAAATAACAGATAGATGTATTTCATATTCTTATAGTATAAGTAATTCATATCCAGCACCAATTTGGATTAGCTGGTAAGGAAATTCAACCATAAACCAAATCAGCGTAGATGATTTGGCAAATAACGGTCATCAGTAGAACATGAGTATTAAAAAAATACAAAATGTCATGGAAATTGTTCAATCCATAAAATATTGGATTCAATAGAATCATAGCAAGGGTTATACAACTAGACAAGTAGAAGATAGCCGTTGCTACAAATTATGACCGATGAAAACACAAGTTAATACCGGTGATTGGTAACTGTTAACCTAACCGGAACGGTCCTTAATATGACCGGTAACGTTATTGGTTTAATGCCAAAATATGATGGAATCCATATGGTCTGACATGAATTCCGAGTATTGCTCGACAAAGAAGAACGAGCCAAAACTCAATTCCGATGGCAATGATGACGAACCCCCTCGATGACGAAGAAGAGGAGGAAGAAAACAACTACTTGTTTTGATCGGTGACTGGTGTCCGGAGATCGGTGCGCTGTGATCGGAACGAATCGGTCCTAATAAGACTGCGTCAGGATGAAAATAACTGGTGCAGAAGTCATCTAACTGATACTGTAAATCGGAAAACAATGTTAGATTATCAGTATGATAGGCACAAAGTGTCCAATGTAGTCGTGGTGGCAATATGACCTAATCCCGAAGCCTGAAATTTAAACGAACTAATGTTCGTATACAAATAAGGTTCGGTGACTGCAACATGTGTGGATGCCTAAGAAAACCAACACATGTGTAATGGTGATATGATATTCCGTAAAGGAATAATATAGAAAACGTCAATATGACCAGTAGGTTCGGAAATCCATACATGATGAATGGCGAATTCCAATATACCTGCGATGCCGAAATATTGTTTGGCTACGCTGGAAATAAAGTCTCCAAAATAATGTCTACATGAGCGTTGACGTGAACGCTTACGAGAACTGCTCATTGAAAGCGAGGTATTTTCGATGTCTATCCTATCCGATGATGATGAACGACTTCTTCTTCTGGCCAGTGCTCGATGAAGAATAGCGTGTCCGTCTACTGTTGTTGTATCTGTGGACGAATAAGATGAATAAGAAGTCAGATGATGTTTACTTATTCTTACCTTCCTTATCTTATATACCTGACTGAGACATTGACCGACGTACTGTTATAGCTCCGTTGTCAACATGTCGGGCAAAGACCGATGAATGGTGTGCGCCATAAGGTCTAGCAACGATCGACGGAGAGTGAAAAGCCGTAATCCACGTCTTGCCCGTTTCTTAGGTACCGGGAACCGGCGACTGAAATTTCCTCTCGATGACAAGATCAGTCCCCGGAAACTGGTGTTCGGTGAACGGACCGATCATGAAATATGAAACAATGACGTCACCTGCAATGTTAGATACAGTATGTCTCATAAAATACATACATGAATAGACATTAATCACCGTGCAGTTGTTGCTCCGTGGTCAATGTCCTCGGGGAAAAACCGACGTAAGAAGGTTCTTCTTAGGTACCGAGAACCCGTGACGGATATTCTTCTCCATGACAGGATCAGTCCCCGGTAACTGGTGTTCTGTAACGGACCATTCATGAAACAAATATGAAATGGTAACGTCACTAGTGTGAACCTCCGTTGGCAACGTTAGGTATACTATGCTACAATCATACATACCATAACAAACCTGAATGAGACATTGACCCACGTACCGTTGTTGCTCCGTGGTCAACGTCTACAGGCACAGACCGGTGAAGGCGAAAGCACCATGATCTGAAGACGATCGACGATGCGATAGTTCTGTGTTCCACGTCTTGTCCGTCTATGTTAATGGGAACCGTTTCCTCAACGTGTTACAGGAACATCTCTGAAACTGTGACGTCACTAGTATTGAACCTCCGTGGTCAACGTTAGGTATATATGTTATAATCATACATACCTCAACAAACCTGAATGAGACATTGACCGACGTACCGTTGTTGCTCCGTGGTCAACGTCTACGGGCACAGACCGGTAAATGGCGAACGCCCCAATGGTCCGACGACGATCGACGGAGAGGTAGCTCCGTGTTCCACGTCTTGCCCGTCTCGCCTCAATTAACGGGAACAGTACCCGGAAATTGTTTTCCGGTGAACGGACCGTCACTAAGTGAACAGTACTGTCACCGGCGATGACCCTCCAAGGTCACCGCCAACGGGCAGTTACCGACGTATGGCTCTTCTTCCCATCTTGGTGCCATAAGGTGTGATGTAGATCTACTTTCTAAGCAATATTTACTAATAGATCTCATCCTGCCCGGGAAAGAATAGCGAAGGCTAAATCATCAGATGTCCTCTCTGCAGACATCGTGTAGTTGAATATGAAAAATAAGACTAAAACATATTCAACAATTAACTGGTCCTAGACCAGATTGTCATATGGCACAATAATTATTAGCATATAATACAATTAACTAATATTATCTTAGTTACTATTGTAAAAGATAACATCAATTGTACGTATATTCAAAACAATTTAAAGACCATCATCCAGTGAAGTCACCGGACAATCAACGTCTGTTGTAGGTTCGTTGCGTTGTGGCTGATCGACGTCCGTCGGCGACCAGCTGTGTCATAAGCCCACAATACGCACACCGCACATTTGTGAAGCAAGTGCAACCGGTACATGCAAGGCAAGTGTTGTGGAAATTCCACCTTGTCTTGACATGACCACATGAACCTCTATTTTGTAAGTTCATTTCTGAAACAAAAGAAACAGAAAGAACCTACAAAAGACAAAAACAATGGTTAAAATATTAAAAGTTAAACCACAATATGTAAACAAACAAACGCTGTACAATTGGCCTCAATAATCTTTTGATGAAAAAGGCACGAAATCCTAGTTGGATTACCTTCTCAATTATTTATTGAAGAGGAAAAACGAAAAAATCGTGCTCAAGTGCATGAGTACGTACAAAAACCCGGCAAGGCTGAAACAATAAAGTTTCAACAATTTGAACATGAAATAAGTCATCCATGATCTGCGACGTCATCGGGTTTTATCATCTCTTGTATCTGCGACCATCATTAAGTCGATTATATGAAAGACAAGAGCAAAACATATTCAATAATAAAATGGTCACAGACCAGATTATCATGCGGCACATAAAATCATTATTTGTCCATAATGAAAATAATTAACATTCTCTAAGTTATTATTGTAAAAGAGAAAGTCAATGGTACGTATAATACCACTGCCGTAGATCATAAATTAAACAAAAGTTTAATTCAAAACAGATGAAAATATAATGATCATCAATTAATATTGTCATATGAAATGTAAAATCATTTTTGCACACAATGGCAAATGATAAACAATCTGTCAAAGAATTAGAAGAGCACGCTTTGCACGATCTCGTAACGCATTAGAAGAATATTTACACTGTACAATTTTCCTCAACTGCGTATTGACGAAGATCACGATATACACGTGCTCATGTACATGAGAATGTACCTAAAACGCAGCAAAGCTGAAAACAAGTTTCACGCATTAAAAAAAAACGTTTTGCACGTGCTCTTTCGCGCCTAAAACACCCAGCATGGTAGAAATAAACGATTGTTCAACAAAAGAAAGCATGGCTTACCTTTACAACTGAAACAAAAGTCCATAAAATCCACATAAAATATTCCGAATAAGAAGTACAAAGATAAATAACACAATTTATCTATGAAAAACCCCAATCAACCAAGTGAAATAAATCGAAAAACAATTTTCAATTCAGAGCTGTAAAAGACACGTCTACACCTGGTCGATCCGGAAAGAATATTGAGGATTGGTTACCGATTTTTGCCTAGGTTGCGTTGCAGTAATGTTTAACCTGGCCTGTATTACGGTAATGAGGTGGCCGGTTCCCAGTTAAAATTCCGGATGAGTTAATTCCCCTTGGAAAGCTATAGCTAATAGATAGTAGGTAACGTATTTATGACATTAAAATTGATAGTATATCATATGTAACACATTTTCTTTATATTTTATGCATTTCGCCCTATGTTGATACTCTGAGGACGTTCGTGGGAATGATCCGATTCGGAAGTCAAAATATATTTTTGTTACTGTTGGAAACAGTGAATTCTCAGTTTTCAATCAATATTATTTCCCTATAAATCACAGGACAGCATAAATTAATAACTAAATCAATAATAATAACAAAATAACTGGCAATAGACAAGCTACTGACAACTGAATATTAATGTAGGTTCGTGTGTTGCTCTTTATCACTCATAACAAGGCTAAACATGTACAGCCGGGAGTACTTCTATGAATAAGAATTCGCCCTAACATTGTTTTTAATCTTTATACTAGTACACTTGTTGCCTTTTTAAAAGTTCCGCTACCTTGAGGGCTGGAAACGTCTCGTATTTCTCCTCTGGAAGTGATGACATGACAATCTTACAGTGAGGCGGCAGTGAGGCCGGAAGCCACATCAAAGAGTGGCCATGGTGTGAGGTGTCCAGCTGGTCAAGCGAGTCCAAGATGACCACGAGTGGACACTCTGCCGTGCCTTGCTCTAAGAGCAGATTTAACTGGACTTTTAGAAGGTCAATTGTCTGAAAAAGAGAAATGAATGAAGCAATACAAGAAAGGAGTTTTTTTAAGAAAATATTATGGCACCCGATATGCATACGAGTCACGCCCTTAAAAAATGGGCTTGGTGCATGTGCTCAAGTGTCGGCCATTAGTAGCATGTGCTCTCCGTTTAGGCTAATCAGGGACGACACCTTCCGCCTTAACTGGATTTTCGTGTGAAATAGACTTCCTTTAAACGAAAAATTCCACAATATCGTACTGCATAGGCTAATATGGAACGCACTGGCATTTATCCCTTTTTCCCACAACGAGGCTCATATGCATCTTGAAAGGAAATAACCTGGGACTGGCATTATACAATATTTAAGACTGTACGACCAGATTTAAAATGTGAGCATGACTATGACAAAAAAGTCAAATCTGAAGAAAAACAAAACGAGCAAAAAAAGAATAAGGCAAATATGAAAGGAATGATTTGTTATGATGAAGAAGAAGATGATGATGATGATGATTATGATGATGATGATGATAATGATGATAATGATAATGATGATAATGATGATGATGATGATGATGATGATAATGATGATGATGATGATGATGATGATGATGATGATGATGATGATGATGATGATGATGATGATGATGATGATGATGATGATGATGATGATGATAATGATGATGATGATGATGATGATGATGATGATGATGATGATGATGATGCTGATGATGGTGATGATGATGATGATGATGATGATGATGATGATGATGATGATAATGATGATAATGATGATGATAATGATGATAATGATGATGATTATGATAATAATTATAACTATGATGAGCATGATGATAATGAAGAGAGTAATGATACTTATGGTGATGATGATTATTATTATATTGATGGTGGTGATGATGGCGATGATGATTATGACGATGGTGATAATGAAGATGATGGCGATGATGATGATTATGGCGACGACGAAGACGATGATTACGACGATGATAATTATGGCAAAGGTCATGATTATCAAACACGTACCAGTTCGGCTCGAAGGCTTTGATTCCCCAGGATACTCAGTTGTTGCACCAGACTCTGTAGCAGAGGTAGTACGGAAGAACTCTCCACGGTTGTACCGAGAAACCTGCGACCCAGAGAAATGTGCGTCATGTGAAGTGTTTTCACGTTTTTAGAAAATCAACCTAAATCAAAATTGCTCAAACGATATTTCATGTTGGAAATCTTAGTTTAAACAGTGTTAAGTGTATGTGTGTTTTAATGAATCCTAAAACTTTCCGGTCCGAGGACGCTCAAGATATACTCAAATCGACATAGCATAAGTTACCTTAACACGAGCTTGGGCGTCTTGGGCAGCCACGTCTTGCAGAGTTTCGCCGTCATCGCCAGGATTGAAGTTTTGCCCGTACCACTGATCCCGTGAACCACGAGCGGGGCCTTTGCCGATTGGTCCAGCAGGTAGGATTTGATCCGCTGTAAGCGAAAAATGCACAGTGGCGACGGCCACAAATGAGGCTCGTTCTGTGGAAACTGGGCTTAATGCATGTGCGTAAAGTGTCGTCCCTGATTAGCATGTTCAGTCCGCACAGGCTAAGTAAGGACAACACTTTCCGACTAGACTTAGATTTTCGTTTTTAAGAGATATAATTTAAATGAAAAATTAAAAAGCGGAAAATGCCGTTCATGATTTGCCTGTACGGACTGCACGGGCTAAATTTGGGACACGTTTTGTAGTTGCTTAATGTTTAACAATAATTAAACATCCACATAATATTAACACAAATACTATATTATAGTCCTAATACACAAGTAGCCACCAATACATTGCACTCAGCAACTGCTAAATAAGATAACCATTTGTGCCAATTCATTTACGCATTTACGATTACCGCTATGCCTGGAAAAGTTGGGGATCATTAATTTAAAACCCAAACATACTCAAATGCGAGAGAGCATTACACTATTCGGTAAACTGGTCTTAGGGAAATCGCATATGATTCACCAAATCGATAGCGTTGGAATGTTGAAAGGATAAAAATATGCGCGCGCACCTCCAGCGTCTCGGTACGTCCATGGAACTCCGCGCACTTTGCCTGGCACAACCGGATGTGCTGCATACATTCCTCGGTGAGTCGGTCGTGCAGGAGCTTTCGATTCTGAATAGCTTGCGTCACGAGGGAGATCATAATGTCCGTGAAGTCCTTGCAGAGACGCGTCAGGTACTTCCGTTGTTCTGCGCTGGTATCCGGCTCTATACCTGCGGCGCAAACCGGATGTGCGTAATACCTTACACGTAATACGTTTATTCAATTACACTTCAACATGAATATAAAAATCAAGCAATCTTAGCATTTTCATTGGTAACAAAACAATTGTCTTGACATAAGTTTGATTGCATTGAAGGTGTAGATGTTTATTAGCAATATTTGTTAACTCGTCCGCATATACAATCCCCATTGTGGAAACACTGTAACTGTTAATGTTATAAAGTGTCTCCGCATAATCCGTTTGATTGTCTCTAAGTCGAAGAGAGCGTCTCCCGTGCGGTTGTGTTAGTTAGACGCGGGGCTTTTGACGTCTAAAATCGCGCGTCACTGTCATTGAGTTTTAACCCTTTCCCGCTCAGAAGCAGACTGAAAATGGATGTATGCAACCAGCATAAAACCAGAACAGAATACGAGTAACTCGCAGTCTGTTCAGGTTTTATACTGTTTGCTATTTATCAGTATGCCTTTAAAACTTGAGAAAGGTCTAACATTTGATTTTATTTTTAAGGTCATACAAAGTGCGCATCTGAGAGGTAAAGGGTTAAGCGAATGTATACACGACCGGCCTTTGATCTCCCGACATACCGTGCTTGCCGACCCATTGCACGTTGTAGTGGAAGATATGGTCGGGATTCAGGCGCCGCTCCATCCGGTGCTCCTTGAGTTCCTGCAACATCCGTTGAGCCCTCTCTACCTTCTGCGCACCCAGATTGAATTTGCACTCTGCAATACATCCGAACGTATAATCAAGTGACAACACACGCTGTACGTGAGCACGTGACTATACGCGACAAAATTAACCACGTGACAGAACGAACCACGCAACAACACACACTACGTGACCCCGTGACTGTATGTGACAGAATGAACGACGCGACAGAACGAACTACGTCAGAACACACACTGTACGTGAGCACATGACTAAACGTTACAAAAAAAACACGTGACAACACACTGCGTGAGCAAGTGACTGTATGTGACAGAATGAACGACGTGACATATAGTAACACGTCAGAACACACACTGTACGTGAGCACATGACTAAACGTAACAGATCACACTAGTGAGCGCGTGACTTAACGTGACATAATGAACCACGTGACAGAACGAACCACTTGACAACACAAACTACATGAGCACGTGACTATACGTTACAGAATGAACCACATGGCAAAACGAACCACGTGACAACACACATTACGTGAGCATGTGACTTTATGTGACAGACTGAACCACATGACAGAATGAACCACTTGACAACACACACTTGGTGTGCACGTGACTAAGCGACAGAATAAACAACGTTACAGAACTAACCATGTGATAACACACACTGCACATAAGCACTTGACAATACGTGACAGAAAGAACCACGTGACAGAACGAAAAACGTGAAAACACACACACTAAGTGAGCACGTGACTATACATGACAGAATGAATCACATGACAACACAAACTACGAGAGCACGTGACTGTATATGACAGAATAAACGACGTAACAGAACGAACCACGTCAGAACACACACAATACGTGAGCACATGACTAAATGTGACAAGACGAACCTGATGACAACACACACTACGTAAGCATGTGACTGTATGTGACAGAATGAACGACGTGACAGAACAAACCACGTCAGAACACACACAGTACGTGAACACATGACTAAACATGACAGAACGAACCACTTGACAACACACACTATGTGAGAACGTGACTACACGCGACAGAATGAGCGACGTGACAGAAAGAACCTTGTGACAACGCACAGCACGTAATCACGTGACTATATGTGACAGAATGAACCCCAACGTGACAGAACGAACCACGCGACAACATATACTACGTAAGCACGTGACTATACGTGACAGAATGAACCACATGACAGAACGAACCACGTTAAAGCACACACTACGTAAGCAGGTGACTTTACGCGACAGAATAGACAACGTTACAGAACAAGCCATGTGATAACACATACTGTACGTGAGCAGGTGACTACTCCTTGACAGAAAGAACCACGTGACAGAACGAACCACGTGAAAACACGCACTATGTGAGCACGTGACTATACGTGACAGAATAAACCACCTGACAACACACACTACGTTAGCACGTGGCTTTATGTGACAAAATGAATCACATGAAAGAATAAACTACGTGACAACACACAATACGTGAGCACGTGACGATACGTGACAGAACGAATTGCGTGACAGAATGAACTACGTGACAACACACTACGTGAGCACGTGACTATGCGTGATAGAATCGATCCAAGCACAATACGTGAGCATGTGATATATGTAACAGAATGAATCAAGTGACAACACACACTACGTAAGCACGTTACTATACGTGCCAGAACGAACCACGTTACAACACACCATACGTGAGCACGTGACGATACGTTAAAAAATGAATCACGTGACAGACGGAACCATGTGACAACACACACTTCGTAAGCACTTGACAATACGTGACAGAATGAATCTCGTTACAGAATAAACTACGTGACAACACACACTACGTGAGCACGTGACTATACGTGACAGAATGGATCCAATGACAACACACACTACGCGAGCACGTGACTATATGTGAAAGCATGAACCACGTGACCGTATGAACAAGGTGGCGACAACAATAACTGCGTCACAGCACGATCTACGTGATAAGAATAACTACCCGACCACATTATTCACTAGACATACAGCATTAACATTTATCATTCACATTTTGCTCATCGATCATTTGAAAGATAGCAAATATTATCCGAATAGACGTTATGTAAAATTAATTAATTAAATAATACTATTCCTTAAAGAATAGGCACGATATTAAGATACGAGAACATTGATGTACACATTGATCTTACGTTTTTACATATGAGTCTCGCCCTTGGAAAACTGGGCAAAATGCACGCGCGCAAAGTATCGTCCCGGATTAGCATGTGCGGTTCGGTGATGACACTTTCCGCCTACAATGGATTTTCGTTTAGATGAGACATCCTTTGCATGAACAATTCCATTAAATCGGAAAGTGTCGTCCTTGATTAGCCTGTGCGGACTGTAGCCTACTCTTGGACAACACTTTACGCACATGCATTAATCCCAGTTTTTTCAGAGCGAAGCTCGTTGATAATTCATGTTCGTGCGCATGCGCTCACCGGTGTATCTGGAGAGTTCCCAGCTGCTCTCCTGGCGGTCTATGTCCTCGATGTTCCGGCGCAGCCAGATGGCCTGCCTGGCGATGAAGTCCTCCGCCTTGAGCAGACCTTCCTCCACTTCCGTCTCCGTCACTATAGCAACGAACCACACCGGTATTCACCATATTGAATTTAAAGCTTGGATACACGCTCACTCCTCCTCAAATGTTATGTGTAATGTGTATATTACTTTCTGATCTTTTTTATTTGTTTGTAAAACAAAAACAAGTGTATTAATCTCTCAAAGTTTTTCACGTTCATATTGTAAACTAACTGTATAAAAATGCGTTACTTTAACTACCGAACCAATTGTTTATAGCCATTAAGATTAATATACATGTACCGCAGTCGAATGCCTTTATTTACATGCGAACAAAAAGTGTTAAAAAACCAACAACAGCAACAGAAACAATAACA
Organism: Dreissena polymorpha; assembly: GCF_020536995.1. Taxonomy (NCBI): domain Eukaryota; kingdom Metazoa; phylum Mollusca; class Bivalvia; order Myida; family Dreissenidae; genus Dreissena; species Dreissena polymorpha. The sequence goes on along the minus strand of NC_068355.1, from coordinate 188,285,632 downwards.
AACAAACAAAATAACAATAAATATTCAGCATACCCTGGATAGAAGAATGGACTTCAGACTCCGAATAAAAATACTAAAACGCTTGCGTTCGCAGATATGCTGATAATCAAATGATCGTATATAATGGTACATCAGTATATGAGGCGGCCTACCGGAAATTATGTACTTCCGGGCCTTTTCCTGGTCGAACACCCTGGTGGCGGCTGACTCCAGAGCGTCCTGCATTTGCTCGCTCTCCTTCGTCCACTGATGGCATGTAACGAATAAAACGTGTGAAACATATGAAGATTGTATGACCCGCGTCATGCGATATGCGGAAAGCGTAGCTCCAGACGAGCCTGCACATTCGCCGGCTACGTTGTTCGCTGATGATACCACGAAACAATGCGTGACATGCAAACGGACAGCCAAGTCCGTATATTTAATAAGACGAACTGTTTGCATGACGCGCCTGATAAAATAACTGTTTATAAATAATGAAGGAATGCCACTGTTCTCACTATCGATATAACAAAAAGTGAATGGGTTTATCTGTTGTACATTAATGTTGTTGAACAGCATTTTATCAATATATATTTTTTTTTTCAAATGTTGCATACAGAAATTTCAGATTTACATTCGGCTTAGATTTAAATTCAAAAAGATTAACAATTATAAACCAAAACTGTGGTTTTTCTTTTGTGGCAATACTCTGAGTGCTCTGTTCCAAAAAGAAATGAGATACGGTAATGATGTATGGTTATTTGTGTATTCAATTTTTATCGACGTGGGCATAGTTTGAGTCTTTAGACAAAGCCATTATCAAGAGATAACAAGCGTCAGAAATCACTAAAATATCGGCCTATAAAAGTCATAAACAAACCTGCTCTTTTGCGCCTTTCTGCATGCCTTTGTCCTTGCTAATGTATTCCGGAATGTGCGTGCTGATGGAAGTAAGGATGTAAGCGGGAGGCACCGCGTTGTCGTCCCTGGTATACCACCTACAAGGGAATGCGTTTCGCACCTGAGGCTGCATTATGTGAGGACCTGGAGTGTGTCCTAGCTCTCCTACCTTATAAACTTACTACATTGACAAAAGTTGGGACGACTTTTTAATACTAGCTGCATTTCAGCATTCCAAATATTCAGTTCTTATTGAAACATTTACAATTGTGGTGTGGTGTTGTGTTGATGGGGGAAGGCCGGAGTACCCGGAGGAAATCCCATCTGTCCGGTATGGTGAACACCGACCAAACTCACATAATTCCGGGAACAGGGATTGAACCCGGGTCGCCGCGGTGAGAAGTGGTAAGAAGCGTGTACTGCGCTAACCGGTTAGTCTGATTTTTTTTATATTCTGGATTTAACTCAACTAATCACAGCTGTCCTTAAAGTATGTACCCGATGCTGATAAATCTTAAAAAACACCAAGATAAATTAAGCCGGACCGGAAGTTGTTCTTACTTGTGGAAGAGCCGGACGGTCTCCGGGTCCTCGACTTGCGTCATGAGAGGCTCGAACTCATCTGCCGCGATCACCCGAGGGAACGCGATGTAGCCGTACTTGTGGGACAGAAGCGACTGCGATAGGAAACTGGTCATTATAACAGCCTAGTTCAGGGAATTTGGGCTTAATGTATGTGCTTAAGGTGTTGTCAAAGATTAGCATGTGCAGTCCGCAAAGGCTAATCAGGGACGACACTTTCCGCTTGTTTGATTATTTTCATTTAAACGAAGTGTCTTCTTAGTGAAAATCCAGTTTAGGCGGAAAGTGAGGACCCAGATTTTCCTATATAATATATTTACACAAGTTTTTCCAAGAACGAGGCTTATAAGAAGCAAACAGGATGACCATGTCCCGGAAGTACGTACCACGAAGCTGGGCCCAGTGGAGAGCTGCTGACACAGCCTGAGTTCCTTGAGACAGAGTTCAGTCCCCATGTGGTCATCAGTGGCCTCGTCTCGGACACCCCAACGCATGTCCACTACCTGCAAGACATAGCGAGAAGACGCTTGGTAACTACATTTAGTGTTTGTATTTCGAAGTCTTTCCGTGCCTGAGGCAGCATTATGTGAGGACTTGGAGTGTGCCCTAGCAATCCTACATAATGTGCTTCCTACAATCATGAAATATAGCTTCACTTTACAGACATGTAGTTTTAACTTACAGATTTTCCATTCTGGTGGGGTCTTGTATTCTGTGGGGGCGGAATAGCCGGAGGAAACCTCACCTGTCCGATATGGTGACCACCAGCCAAACTCACATGAATCCAAAACCGGGTATTTAACCCTGGTCGCCGATGTGAGATGCGCGTGTACTAACCACTGCGCTAACCGGACAGAAACCACAGCATTTAAAAACACGAGCTAGTTTTAGTTGTTCGCTTGCTTCGCTAAGACAGCGAGTGTGTGTATGTATGCTACGATAAAATCAATCTTCCATTCTTATGGCAAAAACTCACTTCACAAAATATAAGCACGAAAATTATTAATGCTATTAAAGCGATGTATTCCACGGTCAGATCTGTAGTGAAAAACAATAATGAGCTATCGGATATCCTATACTCACACCAAGGAGTAAAACAAGGTGACTGCGGCTCATCGCTACTGTTTATGATGTTCGTGAACGATATATTAAACAATATCAATTCGAATATCGACAATGTATTTTCCATCAATGAAATAAAGTTATTTCTAATACTCTATGCAGACGATCAAGTTTTATTTGCGACTTCACCCGCCGCGTTACAATCTATGCTAAAGGACATTGAGATATACTGCAATACATGGAAATTAAAGATAAACACCTTAAAAACAAAAATCATGATATTTGAAAGAAGCACCAGATATACGAATATAGATTTCTTCTTAAACAACGAAAAGCTCGAAATTGTCAATTCCTTTAAATACTTAGGGGTCAATTTCTTTAAAAACGGAAACTGGAACAGAACTCAAAAGAACATCTCAGAACACGCATCAAAAGCTATGCATAAATTATTTTCCGTGTTCAATCAATATGAATTTAAATTAGAAGAGAAACTCAAATTATTTGATGTATTAATATCCCCAATTCTCAATTATTCTGCTGAAGTTTGGGGTAATCATATGGCAAAAGACATAGAACTAATACATTCAAAATTTTTACGCAAATTATTGTGTGTAAAAACATCAACCAATCTTGTAGGATTATACGGAGAACTAGGTAGGATCCCGATGCATGAACACAGAAAAATTATTATGTTCCGATATTGGATAAAAATCTTAAATTTAAATGAAAATAGTATTATAAAACAAGTTTATCTCCTATTGAAAAACGACGCCGACAACGGAATCAATTATAACAAAAACAATTGGGCGTCACAAATAAAAGAAATGTTAGAACAATTAGGGTTAACAAATTTATGGATTAATCAAGAACGTATTACTATATCATTAGAGAGCATAAAAATTAGAATATTAGATCAATTTAAACAAAATTGGTTAAGTAACATTAATCAATCTGGCAGACTTAGCACATATTGTATTTTTAAAACCAAATTTGAATTTGAACCGTATTTGCACATAATCAAACAAAATAAATATAGAATAGCACTAAGTAAATTCAGACTATCATCGCATAATCTAGAAATTGAACAAGGACGTTACTATAATATAGAGAGAGCAGAACGAAAATGCAAAATATGTTGTACAAATTTAATAGAAAACGAATATCACTTCATGTTAACATGCCCACTATACTCACATCTAAGAAGAAAATACTTCAAATCATATTACTGTAGATGGCCAACATTAACCAAATTTAAATCGCTCATGTCAACTACAAATAAATGTGAACTTCTTCAAATTGCAAAATATATTTACGATGCAAGTAGACTAAGAGAAGAACTCGTAAGCATGTAACTTTCTGACAAAAAAAAAATAATTATCATTGCTTCAAACGTCAATGAAAATTGAATTACTAATTGACTTAACTAATTGTCTGTATATATGTACATTATTCAACTTTTCGCATCGATAACATACATCATTTTATTTGTTGAGAGTGTATGTGAAATACTAGTTTTACTATGTTAATGTATATATATGTACATTAGTCAACATTTTTCATCGATAACATGTACCATTTATACTATGCTGTATATGTGAAATATTGGTAAAATTAATACTACATTGTATATGTGAAATATTGGTTTTACTATATCGATATGCCAAAAGCATGCACTATTGTAATATTTATATATTCTAAATAGTTTTCTTAATATACCAAAAAGCGATTTCGGTATATTATGTTTATGTTAACAAATAAATATTTAATGACCATCAAGCACTAACATTGCATTCACGATCTTTGACCTGTAATACTAATATCTTTCTTCCTCTGTATTCAACTAACAATCACAGCAATCTTTACCTGAAGAATTACCATTTGCTTTATCTAATTGTAGGCTAGAAGCTTATTTGTAGCTTAATTGCCGAAATAAATGTTGTTGTTGTTGTTGTTGTTGTTGTATGTAATCAATAGTGTTAAACAGCTTGTGCGACGACATTGGCAAGTTTGTCATTGAAATCTGTACATAGTGGCTGCTTTCAGGGAAAACAGGGCTTAATGCATGTCAAATAAATTGTGTCACAGATTAGCCTGTGCAATGAGCACAAGCTTATCAAGGACAACTTTTTCTGATTAACAAATATATGCAAATTATAGGACATATATATGAAAATTTTACAACAATCATATGGAATAATTGCACACACATATGACAGTTAAGAACACACAAATATTTTTAAAATTATACCACACAAATATCAGAATTATACCATATATATATATAAAATATTTCAGACATATATGAACTTTTGGGACATATATATGAAAATATCGAACATAGATATGAAATTATACAACATATACAACATATATTTGTTATGCAATACATATATCGGATTTTACCATATATATATATATATATATATATATATATATATATATATATATATATATGGATTTATACAACATATATGCAACTATACCACACAAAAATGGAAATATAAAACATACACATTCAAATATACCACATAAGTATGGAAACATTGAATTTTGCAACGTTTGACACGCCATAATATCCATGCAAACTTAATGATCTGCGTTAAATATTTTCTTTATAACTGCCATGTATAACTCTTTGCGAAATTGTCATGTCAGGCTATTTCAATTGAAACCCGTTGAATGCTTTCATTTCAAGTTTACACTCAACATCCATGGCAAATAGCCCCATGCTTGGAATGGAATCAAATTACATGTACACTAATCCCATTAAGTTAACAATTTTGACATGTCTTGTACTTCTTATTAAATAATCTTCAAGTATTTGTCCACAATACTTAATTTTAACTTTATTTCTGTACTACTAAATTTTGCTAATAACTGGTCCTGCCCCCGAGAAAGATTCATTGACTGTTTATGAGCTATTCATTAAAATCATAGTCAGTTCATGAACAATTCATGAATAAGTTGGATGCCATGGTCAAGATTCAACAAAATAATAAATATTAAGTTAAGGACCTGTAAAGAAGTTAATAAATGATAATTCCCATCCATAAGATTTAAATAAATAGCTTGACATAAGCCATTAAACTGAGAGGATAATGCATTCAATATGACTCTAACGTATTAGATGCTATTAATCACCATAGTTAAGCTGTTCTGTTATTAAATCTTTGGTCACAATGTTGAAGAAGGCAACAACAAAATCGGACCCTACATGGTACACTATTACAAGTTTGTTTTAGTGAAATAATTTAATGCAAGTATTTTGCAAGATTTACAAATTTCTAAAAATACCCTGAACTGTACTTAATTAACTACAAAGTTAATTAACGATGTTTTTTATGACCAGTATCATTCATGAAAATATCATAATGTAAATGAACATTTGGTTCATGAATTTTAAATTTATAAGATTGTTTTGACTTTATGAATAGCAATGTGCAATTTATGTTTTAAAGTTAAAAAGCATATTTCTCTTTTGTACACTAATAGCACAGACATTATATTGCTAAGTTGATCCTTGAAATTGATAACACGTCTGAATAATTAAAGTTGAAATTATGTACCTCTAAATGATCAGTGGTCAAATTATGACGGTTGAACATTATGCAGTTCTCAAAATTTCCAATAGCTCCACAAATAAAATTACCCTCCCCATTGTATCCTTTGAGGTCATAATACATTGCTTACATGACTGCTCTGTCAAACTCTTTGCGTCACTGTAGTGTAATTGTTGAAATATGAGATCCATATTAACATTCTTTAACGAGCAATTTTAAAGTGTCTGCAAATAACGTTATTTTGGGAGAAATATTAACATGATTAAATCCACTGGTAATCAGCAATTTAAGGCATTGTTCACACAAATTTTAATGTTTATGCTACTGTAGGAGGCAACATCGTAGTCACACTGACTGTCCTTTAGTCAGAGTGGTTGTCCGGGGGAATTCTGTCCGAAATTCGTGTAGGCTCTGTATCTTTTACATATTTATGGTGATTTTAATATAACTTTGAATTATCTTCCGCACGACCAGACAATGAGTTGCAAAAACCTCACATTCTCCTAAATTAAATGTTAAGGTCATAGTTCAAATTCATGGTCATACATGTCTTGAATGATTAAGAAAACTTACTCTTACATTCATTGACCAGACAATATGCCACTAATAAATCCCATGCTAGAAGATGAAAGGTCACAATTAAAGGTCAAAGGTCGTGAGTTTTCAGTTCTTCTTTTGTTTTGAATTGATGACAATTAATGCATATGCATTAAGCCCTGTTTTCCCAAAATGAAGCTTTAATTTCCTTTTCTATTAAGGATTTGAAACAAAAAGCTAAAATTGGTAATAAATTCAAAGTAACCTCGCTAACTAGGCAAATATAAAAAAATCATTTTAAATGAAATTAACAACCAATGAGTTTTAATGTTTACCTTGTTGCATTTTATAAGTAAACATCTTAAAGGGACCTTTTCACAGTTTGTCCTTAAATGCTTAATATTGATGTATTGATGTATTGATGTATTGATGTATTGATGTATTGATGTATTGATGTATTGATGTATACATTTGATCTTAAAAGCTCCATTAGAAAAATTAAAGAAACAAAAATGTTACCCTCAACTTGGCTCGAAGCACTTACCCTGGAAAAAGTCTATCGTTTTGACCACTCGGCCATACGATGAAAAATATATTTTATACTTTATATAAACAATCCTCGTAGTATGAAAAAATATAACGACAACAACAGCACTCTCCAAACCATTAAATCGTTTAATTTTGTCAATTTACCAAAACCTGAAAAGGTCCCTTTAATGTCTTCAGACTTGGAAACTGAATTAGTTCAATACACTGTCAGATCTTACATCATGAATAACTTACAAGTTTAGTGGTTGCCTGTTAGCCTGGGGCCAGTAGATTTAAGCCCAGGAAACTAAATTTCAAAAGTTGGTTGCAGATTGGCTAGAAAGCAGGGCAACTAGCTTTTTCAAAGCTTGAACAACTCATCAAATTAAACATAGAATACAAATTGGCGACTGTGGAACAATTAAGCCTAGGAAAAGAGTCAATTCCGGCTCACAACAAGACATGATGCATTAAAAGTCTGTCATGTCGGCAAAATTGTTGCTCAATAATTAAAAGAAAATGGATAAAGTATTAGATACATATAACACAAGATGTACACGATTCTAGGCTTGTTATTTTTTAGCAAGGCAACCAAAATTCTAAAGATGGTTGCCAGTGCAGCAACAAATTGCGATAAAAAAGAGACATATTGTTGTTATTTTGTCTATGTTATCTCTTTAACATAAACATGAGGATAAACAGTGCAAACGCATCTCGACCTGTGCTTTAAGACACACTTTTTTTATATAAATTTGAATGGGTTGTATTCATTTCAAACTTGCGATATAAAAAGCTAAAAAATTATTTTGAAAACTGAGTTGCGTCTAAAATTATGCAATAGCGAACAACTTCAGTACCTTCAGCGCTTTGATTATAGCGACGTGGTAAAACTTTGAACCGAGAGATCCAGGGCACGATCCCTATTGAAGCCGAGGATTGTTATAGCTGGATTACATTTGGGTAAGTGATATACCGGAATTGACAAATAATAATGAATGTTATCTTCATTATTAAATTTTGCAATTTTCTACCAAACATTATATACACAATCAATTTATACGCTTTAAAATAAAAGTAAAACAGTCGTTGAAGATGACTAAGACACACGCAATGGCTCAGTTCAAGCAGGTTCAAAACTTGGTTATTTGTTAAATTCACACATTTTTTTGTTCACTCTTCTACATTGATTATACACAAAGATAAAAACGCTTCTTATTGATTAATTACAGTAATTGCCTTAGTTCAAGGGCACATATAACTTCAACACATAGTGTGACAAACACAAATAATCACTTTTTTTAAGTTTTTTTTAAATTTTTATAAAACTAACTTCTTGCACTTCTACATGGTATAAACAACACCTCTATAACGTTTCGTTTTGATAAACATTAAACTGATAGACTATAGGTTCCGACATGCAGTACAAATATTAATAATGATGTAATTATCTAAAACCATAATTTGGCAAAGTTTAAGTGCGCATAATATCGCCACATACACGAAAATAACGTCTAGCACATTGTGTGAACATGATATCTTTATAGCGATAATACACGTTTTCGAGGGCATGATCATCTGCGGGCGCTCGAAAAATCCGTTCTTAACCGAGTGCGCAACACGAGGGCAGGAACGGATTTTGAGAGCGCCCGCAGATGATCATGTCCGTGAAAATGTGTATTTTCGCTATTATTGCATACACAAATCACACATACCGAAATGATTTTAAATAACATTGAAAAAAATATGTTTTGTTCATTCGACATCGACAAAATAATTCGATTATTTCAATGCAGTTTAAGGTTGTGTTTTACATATGCCTAACTCGGTCATCATCCGAAATGACGAGGCTTTACCTTCGGATAGGCAGCTTTCGATTTAAAATTTGTTTAAACAGTGGATTAATGCAAATGCAACCGCGCAAAGTAAGAAATGTGGACTTATTTTGGAATTTACAGCAGGAACGTTGAAGGTACATAAACACTTACATTTACAGCATAGTCTTTTGAAAGTGTTGAGTAGATAACCTTAACTTCATTGACGTTGCCAATAAAATAAAGCTGTTGTCAAGAGAGTGCAGATGGTATAACTTGAAAAGTGGATTGAAATAGTCATTATCCCTGCATGCATGAGGAAACTGGTGCTTATTCAGTTCCCCATTTAAGCTTGGAAAGTCGTCGAAGGGAAGTAACTGCGCGTGGACCAGATTATGGATATGAAAAACACTTAACAGGGCTTGAACGGCACGTGAATCGCATTGTTAATACATGATTTCTCCCGTTCAAGCCCTCTTTTTGCTAAAATTCTGCACCTCGCCAGAGGGCATTATAGATAGAGTTTTTGCAATAATAAAGTTTCATGTCGATAGGCAGAAACCTAAAAAACATATAATTCGCGACACAAAGTACACATGTACATTATCACAGAACATCATATGCAGCATGACAGACCAAAATGTGCAGCGTGGCAGACCAACCGACCAACCAAGCGACCGACATGATGATTCCAATATAGCCCTACAAACTTCGTTTCCGTGGTTATAATAACTGAATTAAGGAATTTTGCAGGATACCAGTAGCATGCGCTTCTTTCATTAGGTAAATAAATACATTAAGTTGAATTTTGCACGTGTAAATATTTAAGAATTGTAATGAATATTTTGAGAAAACCAGGAGCAGATTTTTTACATGGATCTCGGAAAAACGGGGCATTACCAGGACCGACCAACCGGGCCCGTATTCACCAAACAATTCTTGGACTTAAGTCTAAGAATAAAGAAAATTCTTTAAATTAGAATATTCAAGAATTTCTTTAATTGTGAGTCAAACTCTGCTGTAAACATCTCTATATATATTATTCTTCATATAGAACATTTTGTTAATGACATAATCACCAGTGGAGGCCTCTATATATTCCAACACTGAACGCATTTTCTTGGTTCTAAGTCTATTCTCTATTCTTAAGTCTAAGAATCGGTTGGTGAATACGGGCCCAGGTAAAGAAATAAATTAAAGTTAAATGTTGCACTTGTAAGTATTCAAAATGTCTTGATGTGATTTGAGAATACCAGCACTAGATGTTTTAAATGAAACTTGTGAAAACGACGCGTTACAATGATATGGAGTTCACATGATATAATAAAATTGTCTTTCCAATCACCTGCATGGCGGTTAAATTGTATAGTACGCATGACATAAAACCATACATGTCTCTTTTTTAGCGTTATTAAACGACGAAGAGCTGTAATATACGTGCGCGTTCACATTCTATAACGTACATTACTTGATTATAGTTCACATAATGTCTTTAGAATACAGTTTGTCGGCATTATAATGATATAAAGTATTATTTTAGAAGATCTCTAGTTAATTAAAAACATGTAAATGCCCGTATTGTTCTATAAGAACAAAATATTATTGTGGCGATTTTTATTCCGTTTTTACTTTCCTTACTTTTAGTAAGTTTTTCTAGGGTATGGTCTTTCTAAAAGTGTATATATAGAGCGTCCTTATTACATATGGAAATGTTCGAGTAACACCAAATGATTAGGCAGTATATAGGCAGTTTTCAATCAGAATAGAAAGTTCAGCAGGTCAAGCTAAACTGACCTCATGAAGAGGCCTGGGACCTGTAAATAAACTCTGAACAACAACAATAGAGAGTCCGGCTCCCTATCTCGTCGAGTAAACATATCAGTAAGCGTTAAAAGGTAATACAAATTATATTATGAACATAACATAAGAAGCTTTGATCACAGTAAGACTGGCAATCCTTTTTAGTGACGTAGCTAAGTAGCTCGGGTCGCTAATAGTTAATGGTACATGCCTTTGTACAAACACTATAATACACTGTTAAGGCTCCATACCAAGGATACGAAGTCACAATACTGACCCGGAGTCGTATCGACGTGACCCAAGGTCTTGTCTCAAGGTCTTGTTTGACTGATCCGGAGCCGTTCTATTCAATTTAGTAGCTCGGTGTTCATAAGCAAATAAGAGCAGACCCGAGGTCATAGCTCATGCACGTTGTGCATATTGATGTGTATAGTGCTCGAAGTCAGAGTTAAATAACATTTTGTTTAAATTAATTTACTGTTCCAGTAAACAGCAAACAATCAATGTACTAATAAATCATGAAGCCAGATAGCTTGACGGAAATTATATCATGTTTTATTTTATTTTGTATTTATTAAATATTGTCTAGAGTCAGTCTAAAATCCTGAAGCTCGCTTGACCGGAATGTTACATTATAAAAAATTACATATTTTATTAGATTGTGTAAGTGTATTTGGGTTTTCATCAGGAGCAAGACTTACCTGAAATTCGTATCCGAAGTAGCGGCAATGTTCTTTGATCTTCGGGTACGCCTCTCTCATTAACATGTTCCGTTCGTGCTTGGTGTCTAAAATTTTAAATTAAAAGAGCTCGCAGATTTTGAACAGGTTATACAATATTTCTACTTTTCAGATAATCAACATCAATCTTTTAAGTTAAGACATTGACACACTTAAAACGTACACAAGGTTACAATATACTAAACAATTTTGGAGTGCAATGCTATACTCTCAAAAAATGAACATCATTTATAAGAAGACACAATTCTCTGTAGGGGCACTTGCCATGGCTTTATTTTAGAATGTTTCTTTGTGCATGTGGTAGGGAAAACATTGATGTTTAATAGAAATTCACTCTTTTGCTTTAAGGTTGGAGACTACATGAGACTTTGACTGATGACGGGAAACCCTTCTCAACTGGTACGAAGCCGGTAAATAGATGGCCATAAAACAGTTACCGCTGATTCGCGTCGAGTTCTTTCTTGCATAACGTATGACCCCCTTTTTTTATTGCTTAAATCATTGCGGTTCGGAATGCTCTTTAAGAAAAGGTATGGTTATGGGGATGTCTATGCGTAAAAGTTTGACTTTATTTTTTGTTAAAGTTATTGCTTTCACATTGAATTTGTGTAGGAAATCTTTTAGTATATTGTGACCACAAATCTGTGAAGAAGTCCCTTTAATTTATGTGTTTAACATAATATGGAAATTCGTGTATATACAACGCGATTTTTGTATGTGCATCTGACTCATGAATACGCTCCCAGGTTAAACTCAACCGGTACTGCGGCTACTCAATTTTAACTCCCTCGGTACAGAGTCTACTCATGCATGCGTTCACAGGTTCAACTCCCCCGGTACCGCGGCTAGTCACTATACGTACCCAAATTCAACTCCCCCGGTACAGCGGCTACTCACTATACGTACCCAAATTCAGCTCCCCCGATACTGCGGCTACTTACTACACGTTCCAAAATTCAACTACCCCGGTACTGCAGCTACTCATTATACGTTTCCAGGTTCAACAACCCCGGTACTGCGGCTACTCATTAGTTCCAAAGTTCAACTCCCCCGGTACTGCGGCTAAAAACCATACGTTCACAGGTTGAACTTCCTTAGTATTGCGGCTACTCACCATATATTCCCAGGTCTAACTTCCACGGTTCTGCGGCTACTCAGGTTCAACTTCTCCGGTACTGCGGCTACTCACAAATTTCCCCGATACTGCGGCCACTTCCTCACCATACGTCCCCAGGTTCAACTCCCCCGGTACTGCGGCTACTCATGCATACGTTCCCAGGTTCAACTAACACGGTACTGTGGCTACTCATGCATACGTTCACAGGTTCAACTCCCCCGGTACTGAGGCTTCTCAGGTTCAACTTCCCCGGTAATGCGGCTACTCACAAATCTCCCCGGTTCTGAGGCTACTAACTTACCATACGTTCCCAGGTTCAACTTCCCCGGTATTGCGGCTTCTCACCATACGTTCCCAGGTTCAACATCCTCGATACTGCGGCTACTCACTATACGTCCCCAGGTTCAACTTCCCCGGTACTGCGGCTAGTCACTATACGTCCCCAGGTTCAACTACCCCGATACTGCGGCTACTCACTATACGTCCCCAGGTTCAACACCCCCGCTACTGCTGCTAGTCACTATACGTTCCCATGTTCAACTACCCCGATACTGCGGCTAGTCACTATACGTCCCCAGGTTCAACACCCCCGATACTGCGGCTAGTCACTATACGTTCCCATGTTCAACTACCCCGATACTGCGGCTAGTCACTATACGTTCCCAGGTCCAACACCCCCGATACTGCTGCTAGTCACTATACGTTCCCAGGTTCAACAACCCCGATACTGCGGCTATTCACTATACGTCCCCAGGTTCAACTACCCCGGTACTGCGGCTATTCACTATACGTTCCCAGGTTCAACTACCCCGGTACTGCGGCTAGTCACTATACGTTCCCAGGTTCAACTACTCCGTTACTGCGGCTAGTCACTATACGTTCCCAGGTTCAACGCCCCCGATACTGCGGCTATTCATTATACGTTCCCAGGTTCAACTATCCCGGTACTGCGGCTATTCACTATACGTCCCCAGGTTCTACTCCCCCGATACTGCGGCTACTCACTATACGTTCCCAGGTTCAACATCCCCAATACTGCGGCTAGTCACTATACGTTCCTAGGTTCAACTACCCCGGTACTGCGGCTAGTCACTATACGTTCCCAGGTTCAACTCCCCCGATACTGCGGCTAGTCACTATACGTTCCCAGGTTCAACTCCCCCGATACTGCGGCTAGTCACTATACGTTCCCAGGTTCAACTACCCCGGTACTGCGGCTAGTCACTATACGTTCCCAGGTTCAACTCCCCCGATACTGCGGCTATTCACTATACGTTCCCAGGTTCAACTACCCCGATACTGCGGCTAGTCAATATACGTCCCCAGGTTCAACTACCCCGATACTGCGGCTAGTCACTATACGTCCCCAGGTTCAACACCCCCGATACTGCGGCTAGTCAATATACGTCCCCAGGTTCAACTACCCCGATACTGCGGCTATTCACTAAACGTTCCCAGGTTCAACTACCCCGGTACTGCGGCTAGTAACTATACGTGCCCAGGTTCAACTACCCCGGTACTGCGGCTATTCACTATACGTTCCCAGGTTCAACTACCCCGGTACTGCGGCTATTCACTATACGTTCCCAGGTTCAACTACCCCGATACTGCGGCTACTCACTATACGTTCACAGGTTCAACTACCCCGGTACTGCGGCTAGTCACTATACGTCCCCAGGTTCAACTACCCCGATACTGCGGCTAGTCAATATACGTCCCCAGGTTCAACTACCCCGATACTGCGGCTAGTCAATATACGTCCCCAGGTTCAACTACCCCGATACTGCGGCTAGTCACTATACGTTCCCAGGTTCAACTACCCCGGTACTGCGGCTATTCACTATACGTTCCCAGGTTCAACTACCCCGATACTGCGGCTACTCACTATACGTTCACAGGTTTAGCTACCCCGGTACTGCGGCTAGTCACTATACGTTCCCAGGTTCAACTTCCCCGGAACTGCGGCTACTCACAAATCTCCCCGGTTCTGAGGCTACTAACTTACCATACGTTCCCAGGTTCAACTCCCCCGGTATTGCGGCTTCTCACCATACGTTCCCAGGTTCAACATCCCCGATACTGCGGCTAGTCACTATACGTCCCCAGGTTCAACTACACCGATACTGCGGCTACTCACTATACGTCCCCAGGTTCAACTACCGCGGTACTGCAGCTACTCACAATACGTTCCCAGGTTCAACTACCCCGATACTGCGGCTACTCACTATACGTTCCCAGGTTCAACTACCCCGATACTGCGGCTATTCACTATACATTCCCAGGTTCAACTACCCCGGTACTGCGGCTATTCACTATACGTTCCCAGGTTCAACTACCCCGGTATTGCGGCTTCTCACCATACGTTCCCAGGTTCAACATCCCCGATACTGCGGCTACTCACTGTACGTTCCCAGGTTCAACTACCCCGATACTGCGGCTACTCACTATACGTCCCCAGGTTCAACTACCCCGATACTGCGGCTACTCACTATACGTTCACAGGTTCAACTACCCCGATACTGCGGCTACTCCCTATACGTTCCCAGGTTCAACTACCCCGATACTGCGGCTAGTCACTATACGTCCCCATGGTTCAACACCCCCGATACTGCGGCTAATCAATATACGTCCGCAGGTTCAACTACCCCGAAACTGCGGCTAGTCACTATACGTTCCCAGGTTCAACTACCCCGATACTGCGGCTAGTCACTATACGTTCCCAGGTTCAACACCCCCGGTACTGCGGCTACTCACTATACATTCCCAGGTTCAACTATCCCGATACTGCGGCTAGTCACTATACGTTCCCAGGTCCAACACCCCCGATACTGCTGCTAGTCACTATACGTTCCCAGGTTCAACAACCCCGATACTGCGGCTATTCACTATACGTCCCCAGGTTCAACTACCCCGGTACTGCGGCTATTCACTATACGTTCCCAGGTTCAACTACCCCGGTACTGCGGCTAGTCACTATACGTTCCCAGGTTCAACTACTCCGTTACTGCGGCTAGTCACTATACGTTCCCAGGTTCAACGCCCCCGATACTGCGGCTATTCATTATACGTTCCCAGGTTCAACTATCCCGGTACTGCGGCTATTCACTATACGTCCCCAGGTTCTACTCCCCCGATACTGCGGCTACTCACTATACGTTCCCAGGTTCAACATCCCCAATACTGCGGCTAGTCACTATACGTTCCTAGGTTCAACTACCCCGGTACTGCGGCTAGTCACTATACGTTCCCAGGTTCAACTCCCCCGATACTGCGGCTAGTCACTATACGTTCCCAGGTTCAACTCCCCCGATACTGCGGCTAGTCACTATACGTTCCCAGGTTCAACTACCCCGGTACTGCGGCTAGTCACTATACGTTCCCAGGTTCAACTCCCCCGATACTGCGGCTAGTCACTATACGTTCCCAGGT
This sequence comes from Dreissena polymorpha, assembly GCF_020536995.1. Classification (NCBI taxonomy): domain Eukaryota; kingdom Metazoa; phylum Mollusca; class Bivalvia; order Myida; family Dreissenidae; genus Dreissena; species Dreissena polymorpha. The sequence goes on along the minus strand of NC_068355.1, from coordinate 188,269,584 downwards.
TCAACTACCCCGGTACTGCGGCTATTCACTATACGTTCCCAGGTTCAACTACCCCGATACTGCGGCTAGTCAATATACGTCCCCAGGTTCAACTACCCCGATACTGCGGCTAGTCACTATACGTCCCCAGGTTCAACACCCCCGATACTGCGGCTATTCACTAAACGTTCCCAGGTTCAACTACCCCGGTACTGCGGCTAGTAACTATACGTGCCCAGGTTCAACTACCCCGGTACTGCGGCTATTCACTATACGTTCCCAGGTTCAACTACCCCGGTACTGCGGCTATTCACTATACGTTCCCAGGTTCAACTACCCCGATACTGCGGCTACTCACTATACGTTCACAGGTTTAGCTACCCCGGTACTGCGGCTAGTCACTATACGTTCCCAGGTTCAACTTCCCCGGAACTGCGGCTACTCACAAATCTCCCCGGTTCTGAGGCTACTAACTTACCATACGTTCCCAGGTTCAACTCCCCCGGTATTGCGGCTTCTCACCATACGTTCCCAGGTTCAACATCCCCGATACTGCGGCTAGTCACTATACGTCCCCAGGTTCAACTACACCGATACTGCGGCTACTCACTATACGTCCCCAGGTTCAACTACCGCGGTACTGCAGCTACTCACAATACGTTCCCAGGTTCAACTACCCCGATACTGCGGCTACTCACTATACGTTCCCAGGTTCAACTACCCCGATACTGCGGCTATTCACTATACATTCCCAGGTTCAACTACCCCGGTACTGCGGCTATTCACTATACGTTCCCAGGTTCAACTTCCCCGGTATTGCGGCTTCTCACCATACGTTCCCAGGTTCAACATCCCCGATACTGCGGCTACTCACTGTACGTTCCCAGGTTCAACTACCCCGATACTGCGGCTATTCACTATACGTTTTCAGGTTCAACTCCCCCGATACTGCGGCTATTCACTATCCGTTTCCAGGTTCAACTACCCCGATACTTCGGCTATTCACTTTACGTTCACAGGTTCAACTACCCCGGTACTACGGCTACTCACTATACGTTTTCAGGTTCAACTCCCCCGATACTGCGGCTATTCACTATCCGTTTCCAGGTTCAACTACCCCGATACTTCGGCTATTCACTTTACGTTCCCAGGTTCAACTATCCCGGTACTGCGGCTGCTCACTATTTGTTCCCAGGTTCAACTACTCCGGTACTGCGGCTAGTCACTATACGTTACCAGGCTCAACTACCCCGGTTATGCTGCTGCTCAGGTTCAACTTCCCCGTTACTACGGCTACTCACCAGTGAAGGTGCTACTGGTGAAGATGCGCACGATCTTGGCGGAAGGCGGACACTCCAAATCCGTGTGTCCCCAAATAGCTTCATTCCGGAGCTTCACCGCCGGTGACACCGCTGTGTTGTATATTTGCTTCATTTTCTGGAGAAAGAAAGCAGCGACTCTATATAAGCCTCGTTCTGGGAAAACTGGGCTTAATGTTTGTGCGTAAAGTGTCGTCCCAGATTATCATAGACGAAACTGTCCGCTTTTATGGTAATTTTCGATTAAAGGAAGTCTCTTCTCAGCGAAAATCCAGATAAAGAAGAAAGTATCGTCTGATTAACTTGTGCGGACTGCACATGCTATTCTGAGATCATGGCACCCTTGACGCACATGCATTAAGCCCAGTTTTCCCAAAACGATGCTCATCTATGATAACCATTATGCGTGTTAACTAGCCTAGTACTACTCGCTAAGGAAACATGGATCGTATGACATGTTTCTTTTCCGGACATACACAAAAACGCCTCACTAAACATCAGGCGACACATTAATATGACGATACAATTTTTTGAAGAGACATAATTGCTTATAACCGGCATCTATGATTAAAAATAGATCGTACTTATATTCATTGCATTTGTAGCTTTCGCGTTCCTTTTAATTTAGGACGATTTTGGCCATGCATGTTGATATTTTGCGAACTTAAAAATCAGTCGTTTCTAAAATATGTCGCAAGATCTTATAAAAGACAGGGTCCTAGTTAAAGTGGGAAATTATACTATACAGTAACTATATATGAACCTTGCTAAGGAAAACGGGGCTCAATTCATGTGCGTACAGTGTCTTTTCTTAATAGGCTTTCAGCACTAATCAGGGACGACTCCTTTCGCCTAGATTGGATTTCGTTTAGAAGAGACTTCATTGAAACGAAACATTCAGTATGTGAAAAGCACAGGCTAATCTAGGACGACACTGTATGCAATGCATAAAGCCCCGTTTTCCCAGAGAGCGGCTTATATTAAAGTGTATGCATATATAATTATTTGCTTTTGTACCATGCCAATTATGTAATTTGTTTTATTTTTCTTGTCTTTTTGACATGACAACCAATGTGTTATAATAGTAAATTACGGAAATATAATAATACATATAAACACACCGACGTCAATTTTAATAATTTAAAGCAAATCAAGCACGAGTTGACAAAAGTGTGGGATTTAACACCGCTGTAACCCCCCCCTCCCCCCCCCGGAAACCCGATATGCTGTGAGAAGTTGGATGCTAGGAGAAGTTGCCGATAGATTTCGATGAATTTCGGTAGGGTAAGTAAATCCAGTTCTATAATTGTTTAAAGGAATTTTTGAATACAAATACATTTTGGTGTATGCAAAGGAGGTATTACCATGTATGCTAGAAATATCCTGTTATTAATATTTAGGTTTTATTGAAATATGGCTATTTAAAGTCACATAAGAAGGAGGCGCGGATTGGGTTTTGAAAATAAATGTTTACATTTTGCATATATCATTACCAAAAAGAACGAAAAGAGACAAACATTTACACGCGTGCATTGTCGGAGATGTTTGCAAAGCTGTCAACATGAAGTCATGTATAATAGATCCAAATTTAGTTCACATTTATGAAAGTCTACCCATAATTGGAATTAAGGCAGAAAATATTATTATAAATGTTAAGATTGCCTACCGGACGTATATTTTTACCTGTATGAACTAATTGCTTTGCATTTACAATGATTTTCAAACAATAAAAAAGATACAAATTAGCTGGAAATTAACTTAGCTTCAGAACGGATATAATAATAAAACCTCAAAGTTTAATGAAAATGATCTTCAATGCATCAGAGTGGGCATAACTCAGCTGTAATAGTGAGCTTTTGAGTTTATAAATGAACTGCACTCATGTCATATCTCGACATCTTTGTACAGCACCATGTCATATCATTTTTTCATCAACATGTTGAATATAAAGTTGAATTTTTCCACCAATACGAAATTTTTTTAGAAACCCTGGCAGATATGTTACTCGGGGACATTGGTTAATATAATTGTCGGTGCAAAAACTTTTTCACTGGCATTTCTTTAAAGAAATGTGTAAATGAAGTGCTTAATATGGGACAAATCCCTGCATCGTCGACTTTAAATAGCAATATTTCAATAAATCCTGAATATTTATAAAAGGATTGTCCTAACATACATGTTAATACCTCCTTTGCATACACCAAAATATATTTTAATTCAAAAATGCCTTTAAACAATTATAGAACTGGATTTACTTACCCTACCGAAATTCATCGAAATCTATCGGCAACTTCTCCTAGCCTAGCACATCCTACTTCTTACAGCATTTCGGGTTTCCGGGTGTGTGTAATCTCTCTTACATTTTCTGAAATAGTCGCTGGTAACCCTGATGTCACTGGTATCCCGGATGTCACTGGTTTCCCGGATGTCGTTGGTATCACGGTTGTCAGTGGTTTCCCGGATGTCGCTGGTATCACGGCTGTAACAGGTATCCCGGATGTCACTGGTATCCCGGATGTCACTGGTTTCCCGGATGTCGCTCGTAACCCGGATGTCACTGGTGTCCCGGATGTCACTGGTATCCCGGATGTCACTGGCATCCCGGATGTCGCTGGTTTCCCGGATGTCGCTGGTATCCCGGATGCCACTGGCATCCCGGATGTCACTGGTTTCCCGGATGTCGCTGGCATTCCGGATGCCACTGGTATCTCGGATGTCACTGGTTTCTCGGATGTCGCTGGTATCCCGGATGTCACTGGTATTCCAGATATCACTGATTTCCCGGATGTCACTGGTAACCCGGATGTCACTGGTATCCCGGATGTCACTGGTTTCCCGGATGTCGCTGGTATCCCGGATGTCACTGGTACCCCTGATGTCACGGGTATCCCTGATGTCGCTGGTATCCCGGTTGTCGCTGGTATCCCGGATGTCGCTGGTTTCCCAGATGTCACTGGTATCACGGATGTCGCAAGTTTCTCGGAAGTCGCTGGTATTCTGGATGTCACTAGTTTCCCAGATGTCGCTGGTAACCCGGATGTCACTGGTGTCCCGGATGTCACTGGTATCCCGGATGTCACTGGCATCCCGGATATCACTGGTTTCCCGAATGTCGCTGGTATCCCGGATGTCACTGGCATCCCGGATGTCACTGGTTTCCCGGATGTCGCTGACATCCCGGATGTCACTGGTATCCCGGACGTCACTGGTTTCTCGGATGTCGCTGGTATCCCGGATGTCACTGGTATCCCAGATGTCACAGATTTCCCGGATGTCACTGGTAACCCGGATGTCACTGGTATCCCGGATGTCACTGGTTTCCCGGATGTCGCTGGTATCCCGGATGTCACTGGTTCCCCGGATTTCACGGGTATCCCTGATGTCGCTGGTATCCCGGTTGTCGCTGGTATCCCGAATGTCGCTGGTTTCCCGGATGTCACTGGTATCACGGATGTCGCTGGTATCCCGGAAGTCGCTGGTATTCTGGATGTCACTAGTTTCCCGGATGTCGCTGGTAACCCGGATGTCACTGGTATCCCGGATGTCACTGGTATCCTGGTTGTCACTGGTTTCCCGGATATCACTGGTTTTCCGGATGTCGCTGGTAACCCGGATGTTGAAGGTGCAATTGCAGTTGTCGCCAAGGCACGGCTAGAACACGGCGTTATCTTACTGCTTATTGCAGTTGGCTTGGGATAGCAACCAAATCCGGAACCCATAGTTGTATCCTCTGTCGCGTCACCTGTAAAAATTGTGCGATAGAAACCAAGTTTGCTAGTTTGGTTATGTTTAATGTGAATCTTTAAATAGCTTAATTACATATAATAAAACAAATGAATATTACATAAGAATTTTAGTTTCGTCAGTTATTCCATTTTTTTTGTCACACAAAACAAGGATGTTATGGTTTTGCAAGCGTTCGTTCGTGAATGACTGACTTTTTGTTCAAGAGATTATTTAACAGATCACAAATAAGCCATTCTGACCTTGATATAATACTATATATTGTGAATAGGGTTATGATACACGTATCCCGCATGTGGGCGATACAGTGTTTAGCCGGTAATCGGATACATGCAATTTTGACGGTATATAACAAGTGAACCATTCAAAATTAATATCCATTATCGTAATTCTTCCTTAACCTGTTGGTTTTGTTTGTGATTAAAAATAATATTTTAATATATGACTAAAACTTAAAAAATAAAGTAATAACAATGACAACAGTTATTTATTAGGTATTGAAAATAAAGTAATAACAATGACAACAGTTATTTATTAGGTATTGGCATTTTGGGGTGTCGTTGGGTATATGTAAGCGAGTTACTTTTTTGAAAAATACTGACTGTACGGAATTAAGTTTATTTAGACTGTTTACAGCAACGATGTAACGGTATTCGCACGGAATTTTTGCATTTTAATTACCTTCGAGGGCTTGGTTTTACTTCAGAACAGTAACTGAGTTGTTCAAAGTTAAAAACAATCATGATATAATTGTGGATAATTTTTTTACTGGCATCAAGTTCTCAATGAAGATTAATGTTTTACGCTGATTTGGACAGTGTTTAAATTAAAGTTTATTTTTACACCTTTTTGCAATAAACCGTTAACCATTAATCAAAGGGTAAACTTTGAAAACATCGACGACTGTAGATTCAGAAAAAAAAACTAGAAATGGCGCGGCAGAGGCCGACGCGTATCCCCACGCCACTTGTTTGACCCAGGGAGCGCCCCGGAGTTGGTAATGGGGCCATGTCTAGTTGAGATTGACCGTATTGTCCTAAGAGATGTTCAGTATCAATTTAAAGTAAATCGGTGCAGAAATGAAAAAGTCAATGAAAATAACATTAAAAAATGAGTGAAGATCTCTGACCCGGCCCCACCCCTAACCCAACAACTTTTGACCAAGGGGTCAGCTCAAAATTACAAATAGTGCACTGTCGCACATATGCTCATAGCTACCATGTGTGTAAGTTTCAAGGTTCTAGTGCTTATAGTGTAGGAGGATTAGTGGCCAGAAAGGATGGACGGACGGACAGACGGCGGAGATAACCACAATATTCCCACGTCTTTCAAAAAGCGTGGGGATAAAAAGGCCTTCAATAGATCATATGATGATACGGACTACATTTAAACCCATTGAATATTGAATTTTTGAAATGTTACTAGACATTCAACAGATTTTTGACATCGCAATAAAGTGTGTTTTCTTGGCAGTACCCTCCAGCTCCTTCTAATCTATGCTTCAGTGCCGAAATAAGACGTTTGCTATAAAACTTTGATTGTGCAAACAGGTATTTCTGAATGTTATTATACAGGAGCATCGCTTTGCTTTGAAATGTCCTAAGAACGATCTATTCTCTGTGGAAGTGAAACATTAATTCTGGAACATTGAAGGTTATTTGGTTATGGGCTCAGACGATATGGCTCAAGTTTCAATTGCATATGTGTTTCATTAGCAGATATAATGTATTTGCATACACACATTTCCAAGAATCGTCTACGTAAAATGGGCCATTATTCTTTTTCATTGCCAATCAGTATTATGGGGTTTGTTTATTGCCACCGCATTATATTTAAATTGAAAATTTGCAGATGTTCTGTACGTTTTGTGTACTGAAGGTAACCGGGAACTGGAGTCCATCTTGCACACTCATTAACCTGACTCGTCTAATGATGTAAGGGGCTTTACTCTGTAAATTTATAGGGTTATATGAATTTGCTGCACACAAACGCTAACCCGCATTATAATACAAAATTACGAAATGTCCAAAAAGGAAATACTAGGCAAAGTGTGTAGGTCAGAGTTATCGTCTTTGGTAAGTGACCTCACATAAAGTTCCGGGAGACGCTTGAACATTAAAAGTAATACATGCAGTAGGAGCAGAGATATGGATTTGTTGCACAGAATATTGCGCTATTACCTAACGCTGCGCCGGCGAACGGGTGAGACGTGTACAAGTAAATCATCATATTCAATGAATAAAGAAGCTAAAATAACCCCTATCATGCGAAAATGGGTATTATGCCATCCAGCGTAGTTTCAAACCAGCCTGCGCATTCAGATCAGGAGCGACGCTGTCCGATATAAAGTCTCTCTCGATTCTTCGTAAATTATTAGCTGACTGGAAAGGTACTGATCAGAATGCGCGAATGTGCAGGTTGGTCTAGAGCTACGCTGTAAACATATGGCATTAGACCCATTTTTGCATGACGCGGGTCAAATGGTGTCAAATACAACTAATTATTGATATTTATTTTTGTTTTTTTTGTATCGATATGCTCGATGATGGTAATGACGAATAATGATAAGTGTTATATTAATGATGTTAATGGTGTTCTTTTTGTTGTTGTTGTTGAGGGTGAGCAGGATAACAATGACGGCTGAAACAAGGATGATGATTGATGATTGGTATCATTAATAATGACTTACAGCAAGACTTTCATAGTACAGACTATGTGCTGGACAAGAAAAGTTAACAACGGAAAATAATAACAGATCTATCTGCATAATAATTGAGTACAATGACTTACTCTGTGTGCCGGAACTCCTATATTTTCTATACACGTATGTTGATTTGGCTCGCGGCTAATCCGTGCTCGCAAATGTACACCCTTTTATCACCACTGTGGAGGACTAGTGGTTTAAATTTTGCAGCATTTATTTATCAAATAGCTCTGTTTATCGAATATGCGTTCACAACGCCGGGCATTATTGACAGTATCTACCCAATTATTGAACATATCTGTAATTGTAAAATCGATAGCGTGTTTAATATACGAGAGGCGCCCAGATTATATTTGAACAAAGTCTTTATAAATAATTAGAAAGTGACGCGTAAAAAACGCATGTATAAATAGCTTTTAATATATCATGTACAATGTACAATCATAATTTTCGAAATTTCGATTCGTCATTTATAGCATGGTGCGTAGAAAAATTACTGATATATTGGAAGGGGTAGTTGTTGGACTGTTGAAGACTAAAACACGACAAAGAGTATTCAAAATGAGTTAGGATTCGATTTCCTCGGGCTCCACCAAGAACATTCGTGATAGTAGTGGACATCAACGCAAACATATCAATGCTGGCCTTCCTATTCCAAAGTTTAGATATCGTCGAAATGTGACCGAACCGGACGTCACTAGAAAATTCAATCGTATTATCGCCAAAGTTTACCACACACCCAACGTGAGATGTCTTCTATGGAAGCCATCTTTAAACAAACTGTTTATAACGTAATCACCACAATATTGGAAGCTTAACATAAAAAATCAAAGTTCATCAGCATAACATGGCTTAAATAAAAGAGGGATAGACAATGGCAGTTATACATGAAGTGAAGAGATTGAAGATGGATCATGGAAGAACGTTGTTCTTTCTGATGAGGTAATGCCCTTTTTTAATGGGTCGTACGGGCGACGCTAAGTGTGCTACATGAGAAAAGGCGAAACAGTAAGACAACTTAAGTTCTTTAAGCGGGACTCTTTCACCAAGGGTTTCATGGCATCGGCATGTATCAGTATACATGTACAGTTATTTCATGGATGCGCGATGCACAGTCAAAACTGTTGTCCCACGGTATCAGCCCTGATACCGAGGAACAACAGTTTTGACTATGCACCAAGCATCCATGAAATAAATGTTTTATTACCTGATCGAATTTCAAACAAAGAAAAAAGAGAATATTAAATTTGTATTTAAACAGTCAACAGTAATCGGTAATATCGATAATTTTCACTGTTTAACTGTGAAATGACGTCATTTTTTCGACGAAATGACATCATTTTTCCTGCGGGCAACAGTTCAAACTATTGACCGATCAACAGTTCGAAATATTCACCGGTAACAGTTTAAAAAATTGCAACTTTTCTTTTTCGACAAGGAATTAGCAAAACAATAATTAATTATCATTTATATAAAGCATCGGGTACTAATATACAGTTATTTCATGGATGCGCGGTGAACAGTCAAAACTGTTGTCCCAAGGTATCGGGGATGACTTTGGAACTGTTGAGCGAGGCTGATAGGCCGAGGGCAACAGATGCAAATGTCAGCCCTGATACCGAGGGACAACAGTTTTGACTTTTCACCAAGCCTCCATGAAATAAATGTTTAATTACCTGATAAAATTTCAAACATAGAAAAAATAGGAAAGTAAATTTGTATTTAAACAGTCAACAGTAATCGATAACATAGATAATTTTCACTGTTTAACTGTGAAATGACGTGATTTTTTCAACAAAATGTCGTCATTTTTCCAGCGGGCAACAGTCTATAAATATAACATGTCTGACAGGGTGACAGAAAATGTGTCAACTTAAGGAAATACTGTCAACCGAGGCGAATCCAAGGTTGACAGTATTTTTCCGAAAGTTGACAAATTTACTGTCACCCTGTCAAACATGTAATATTTATTTTATTATACCGAACAAAATATTCTAACATGAACAATTTATACGAACCATGAACAATTTTAATATTCAATAATTGTATTTAATTTCAGCAATTAACAACCATTAACATGTTGAGTGGTTCAGATTTTCGGACAGAGCAAAATGAGCTTCGCTTTATTCGGAACCGACCTAGTAATCGATTTATCCCATCAATTTTCTTAGTTGTCAATTATTTCTTCAAAAATATATCACCGAACCAGCTTTCCGTATCTTATTTTCATCACTTGATTACGCAATATATGAAGTACTCGTGTGACAACATTTCGGTGACGAAACATTTTGGGAAAATAATATCGACGTGGTGGTTTTTTAACAGTAAAATATTTGTTTAAAGCATCGAACGAATCCAAAACGTATACATCGAATTGTGTGTTTGTCATGCATATATAACACCTTAAGAACAGACACTTGAAGTGTTTATCGCTGTAATTTTATTGTTATTAGCATTGGATTAAATTTAAAATAGAGGTAAGCGTGTCGTTTATACTAAATTGACTGTTTAATGACTCCTGTCATAGCTTAAATAATGGCATTAATCTTTTCTTCAGCACAATTTCAGCTGCAATCGATATTTTAATTTTCCAAATACAACGGAAATGCAAAACTGCGTAATGCGCATGCGCGAATGGGACAGTATAACTTTTACCGTTCCGCACGTGATTGCGATGGTAGCGGTCGACAGTATATTTTTAGGACAGTACATTTTTTCCCGCTGGTGGCACATGATTGCTAAGGTAGCGGGCGACAGTATTTTTTGGACAGTGCAGTTTTTCCCGCTGGGTCTGACAGTATTTGTATGTCACGATGGCCTACGGGAGTTTACTCAGTTTAGCATTGTGAATAAAAGTGAGGTATAATAATTCAAACTATGGACCGGTCAACAGTTCGAAATATTCACCAGCAGTAACAGTTTAAAACATTGCAACATTTCTTTTTCGACGAGGAAATAGCAAAAAATAATTATTTATCACTTATATAAAGCATCAGGTAATAATATATAAATAAAACATGTCTGACAGGGTGACAGAAAATGTGTCAACTTGAGGAAATGCTGTCAACCGAGGCGAAGCCAATGTTGACATCATTTTTCCGAAAGTTGACAAATTTACTGTCACCCTGTCAGACATGTAATATTAATTTTATTATACCGAACAAATTATCCAAACATAAACAATTTTTATGAACCATGAACAATTTTAATATTCAATAGTTGTATTTAATTTCAACAAATAACAACCATTATATTAATGGTTGAGTGTTTCAGATTTTCGGGCAGAGCAAAATGGACTTCGCTTTATTCGGAACCGACCTAGTAATCGATTTATCCCATCAATTTGATTAGTCGTCAATTATTTCTTTAAAAATATATCACCGAACCAGCTTTCCGTATCTTTTTTTCATCACTTGATTACGCAATATATGAAGTACTCGTGTGACGTCATTTCGGTGACGAAACATTTAGGGAAAATAATATGGACGTGGTGGTTTTTTAACAGTAAAATATTTGTTTAAAGCATCGAACGAATCCAAAACGTATATATCGGATGTGTGTTTGTCATACATAACACCTTAAGAACTGACACTGGAAGTGTTTATCGTTGTAACGTTATTTTTATTAGCATTGGATTAAATTTTGTCATTGAGGTAAGCGTGTCGTTTATACTAAATTGACTTTTTTTAATGACTCCTGTCAAAGCTTAAATAATGGCATTAATCTTTTCTTCAGCACAGTTTCAGCTGCAATCGATATTTTAATTTTCCAAATACAACGGAAATGCAAAACTGCGTACTGCGCATGCGCGAATTGAACAGTATAATTTTTACCATTTCGCATGTGATTGCTTAGGTAGCGGGCGACAGTATTTTTTGGACAGTAATTTTATTCCCGCTGGTGGCACGTGATTGCTAAGGTAGCGGGCGACAGTATTTTTTTGACAGTACAGTTTTTCCCGCTGGGTCTGACAGTATTTGTATGTCACGATACGTGTGTGAAGTTAGCCTATTTAGCCCATTTAGCCTATTTAGTAAATAGGTTGAAATATACATCCTATTTAGCCTATTTAGCCTATTTAACAGCCTCTTCAGCCTATTTAGACATTTTAGTACATAGGTCAAACCATACATCCTATTTAGCCTATTTAGCCTATTTAACAGCCTTTTAAGCCTATTAAGCAAGTTTAGTACATACGTAGACATACACATACTATTTAGCCTATTTATCCCCTGGAAGCGACGTAGTGCACGCTGACCAGCCGTCGACGGCCTATCGGGCTGAACTAGTTTCGGCCGAGACTTTAATTAGGGTCGGCCCCGTGCATGCAGCCTATTTAGCTATTTCTCGTATGCGTCATTTCCCTGTAAACGGGCATGCCCCTTTAAGGGCCCCTTTCGGACAAACAAGAGTTATCCCCCGGAAGCGACCTAGTGCACGCTGACCAGCCGTCGACTGCCTATCGGGCTGAACTAGTTTCGGCCTGGACTTTTAATTAGGATCGGAGTCAGGTGCAGCCTATTTAGCGTATTACGCGACATTTTGCCTGTGAGTGGGCATGCCCCTTTAAGGGCTCCTTTCGGACGAACAAGCCCCCGGAAGCGACCTCGTGCACGCTGACCAGCCGTCGACTGCCTATCGGGCTGAACTAGTTTCGGCCGGGACTTTTAATTAGGATCGGAGTCAGGTGCAGCCTATTTAGCGTATTACGCGACATTTTGCCTCTGAGTTGGCATGCCCCTTTAAGGATCCCTTTCGGACGAACAAGAGTTATCCCCCGGAAGCGACCTAGTGCACGCTGACCAGCCGTCGACTGCCTATCGGGCTGGAACGTGTGTGAAGTAAGCCTATTTAGCCTATTTATCAAGTTTAGTTCATAGGTTAAAACGTTCATCCTATTTAGCCTACTTAGCCTATTTAACACCCTTTTCAGCCTATTTGGACTAATTTTAACAAGTTAAGTACATACGTTGACACATGCACCCTATTTAGCCTATTTAGCAAGGTTAGTACATATGTTATAACATACATCATATTAAGCCTATTTAGCCTATTTAGCACCCTGTTCAGCCTATTAAGCCTATTTAACAAGTTAAGTACATAGGTTGACACATTTATCCTATTTAGCCTATTTAGCACCTTCTTCAGCATATTTAGCAAGTTCAGTACATGGGTTGAAACATGCATCCTATTTAGCTTATTTAGGACCCTTTTCAGCCTATTTAGCCTAGTTAACAAGTCTAGTACATGTACATATGTTGACACATGCATCCTATTTAGCCAAATTAGTACCCTTTTCAGCCTTTTTAGCCTATTAAACAAGTTAAGTACATAGGTTGACACATGCATCCTATTTAGAATATTTAGCCTATTTGGCACCCTATTTAGCCAATTAATCCTTTTTAGCAAGTTTAGTACATAGGTTCACACATACATTCTATTAAGCCTATTTAGTTTATTAAGAAACCATTTTCAGCATATATAGCCTATTTAACAAGTTAAGTAAATAGGTTGACACATGCATCATATTTAGCCTATCTGTCCTATTTAACACCCTCTCCAGCCTATTTAGCCTATTTAACAAGTTTTGAACATGGGTTGAACCATGCATTCTATGTAGCCTACATAGCCTATTTAACACCCTTTTCAGCCTTTTTAGCCTATTTAACAAGTTAAGTACATAGGATGACACATGCATCATATTTAGCCTATTGAGCACCCTTTTCTGCCTATTTAGCATATTTAACAAGTTTAGTACATAGGTTGACACATGCATCCTATTTAGCCTATCTATTGTATTTAGCACCCTTTTCAGACTATTTAGCCTATTTAAAAAGTTTAGTACATAAATTGACAAATGCATCCTATTAGGCTTTTTAGCATATTTAGCAGCCTTTTCTTCCTATTTAGCCCTTTTACAAGTCTATTACATAGGATTAAAACATGCATCCTATTTAGCCTGTTTAGCCTATTTAGCACCATTTTCTGCCTATTTAGCCTTTTTAACAAAACTAGTGCATAGCTTGACACAGGCATCCTATTTAGCCTATTTCGTACCCTTTTCAGCATATATAGACTATTTAGCAAGTAAAGTGCAAAAAAAGGTTGGCACATGCACCATATTGAGCCTATTTAGCCGATTTGGCATCCTTTTCAGCCTATTTAGCCTATTTAACAAGTTAAGTACATACCGGTAGGTTCGAACATGCATCCTATTTAGCCTATTTTGTGCCCTTTTCAGTATATTTAGCCTATTTAGCAAGTTAAGTACAAAGGTATACACATGCATCATAATGAGCCTATTTAGCTTATTTGGCACCTTATTCAGCCTATTTTGCCTTTTTGGCCTACAAGTTTAGTTCATAGGTTGGAACATGAATCCTATTTAGCCTTTTTAGCCTATTTAACACCATTTTCAGCCTATTTGCCTATCTAACAAGTCTAGTACATAGGTTAAAACATGCATCCTATTTAGTCTATATAGCCTATTTAGAGGCGTTTTCAGCCTATATAGCCTATTTAACAAGTTCAGTACATAGGTTGGAAAATACATCATACTAAGCATATTAAGCACATAAAGCAGCCTTTTCAGCCTATTTAGCCTATTTAGCAAGTTTGGTACATATACTGAAAATTACGTTCTTATTAGCATATTTAGCAGTATGTTCCGCCTATTAAGCCAATATTGCAAGTTAAGTACATGTATTTAAACATACATCCTTTTTAGCCTCTTAAGCCTATTAAGCAGCCTTTCTGCTTATATAGTCTATTTAACAATTATATGAAATAGGTTGAAACATACCTCATATTTAGGCTATTTAGAAAACCTATCCAGTCTATTTAGCTTTAAAGAACTCTTATAAAATAGGTGGAGGCAAACATCCTATTATTCGCTTTAGGCCTATTGAGCAGCCTATTCAGTCTACCTAGCGAGTGAATTAAATAGGTTGAAACATAATTATTTAGCCTTATTAGAAGCATATTCGCCTTAATACGCCTTTTTCGAAAGTTTATTAAATAGGTTGAAACATATATAAGAGTAAGCCTTTTCAGGCTAAATAGCATCATACTAAATGCTCAACCTATTTTGCGTTTTTAGCAAAATTTAAATAGGATAAAATATACAGCCTGTTTAACAGGCTATTAACAAGCAATTTCCACAACGAGTTTGTATGCACCTTTAAGAGCCCCTTTAAAACCACCAAGAGTTATACACCGGAAGCGACCTTGTTAAAGCTGACCTCCCGTCGGCTGCCTTTCGGACTGATCTAATTTCGGCCCGGGGTTTTCATAAGGGTCGATGTCACATATAGACTTTTAAGCGTATTATGCGCTATTTATATTAAGAGTGGGCATGCTCATTTAAGAGCCCCATTGCGGACAAACAAGAGTTTTCCCACGGAAGCGAACTAGTGCACGCTGAACTCACGTCGGCTGCCTATCGGGATAAACTAATTGCGTCCCGAGGTTTTAATTAGGGTCGGCGTCACATACAGCTTATAATGTGTATAATGAGATATTTACATTGTGAGTGGATATGCACCTATAACGGCAGCTTTCGGAAAAAAAGAGGTATACCCGGATCCGACCTATTGCACGCTGAACTCTCGACGGCTGAAAGTCGGTCTGATCTAGTTTCGGCTGATATTTAGGATCCTTTTCAGCCTATTTAGCCTATTTAACAAGTTAAGTACATACCGGTAGGTTCGAACATGCATCCTATTTAGCCTATTTAGTGCCATTTTCAGCATATTTAGCCTAGTTAGCAAGTTAAGTACAAAGGTGGACACATGCATCTTAATGAGCCTTTTTAGCTTATTTGGCACCCTATTCAGCCTATTTAGCCTTTTTAGCCTACAAGTTTAGTACATAGGTTGAAACATGAATCCGATTTAGCCTTTTTAGCCTATTTAACACCATTTTCAGCCTATTTGCCTATTTAACAAGTCTAGAACATACGTTGAAACATGCATCCTATTTAGTCTATATAGCCAATTTACAGGCGTTTTCAGCCTATATAGCCTATTTAACAAGTTCAGTACATAGGTTGGAAAATACATCATACTAAGCATATTTAGCACATTAAGCAGCCTGTTTAGCCTATTTAGCCTATTTAGCAAGTTTGGTACATATGCTGAAAAATACGTTCTTATTAGCATATTTAGCAGTATGTTCCGCCTATAAAGCCAATATTGCAAGTTAAGTACATGTATTTAAACATACATCCTTTTTAGCCTCTTAAGCCTATTAAGCAGCCTTTCTGCTTATATAGTCTATTTAACAATTATATGAAATAGGTTGAAACATACCTCATATTTAGGCTATTTAGAAAACCTATCCAGTCTATTTAGCTTTAAAGAACTCTTATAAAATAGGTGGAGGCAAACATCCTATTATTCGCTTTAGACCTATTGAGCAGCCTATTCAGTCTACCTAGCGAGTGAATTAAATAGGTTGAAACATAATTATTTAGCCTCATAAGAAGCCTATTCGCCTTAATATGCCTTTTTCGAAAGTTTATTAAATAGGTTGAAACATATATAAGAGTAAGCCTTTTCAGGCTAAATAGCATCATACTAAATGCTCAACCTATTTTGCATTTTTAGCAAAATTTAAATAGGATAAAATATACAGCCTGTTTAGCAGGCTATTAACAAGCCATTTCCACAACGAGTCTGTATGCACCTTTAAGAGCCCCTTTAAAACCACCAAGAGTTATACACCGGAAGCGACCTTGTTAAAGCTGACCTCCCGTCGGCTGCCTTTCGGACTGATCTAATTTCGGCCCGGGGTTTTCATAAGGGTCGATGTCACATATAGACTTTTAAGCGTATTATGCGCTATTTATATTAAGAGTGGGCATGCTCATTTAAGAGCCCCATTGCGGACAAACAAGAGTTTTCCCACGGAAGCGAACTAGTGCACGCTGAACTCACGTCGGCTGCCTATCGAGATAAACTTATTGCGGCCCGAGGTTTTAATTAGGGTCGGCGCCACATACAGCTTATAATGTGTATAATGAGATATTTACATTGTGAGTGGATATGCACCTATAACGGCAGCTTTCGGAAAAAAAGAGGTATACCTCGGATCCGACCTATCGCACGCTGAACTCCCGACGGCTGAAAGTCGGTCTGATCTAGTTTCGGCTGTTATCCCCCGGAAGCGACCTAGTGCAAGCTTTACTCTTGATGGCTGCCTGTCGGGCTGATCTAGTTTTGGCCCGGGGTTTTAATAAGGGTCGGCGTCATCTACAGCCTATTAAGCGTAATAATTATGCTCTATTTACATTGCGAGTGGGTTTGCACATTTTAGGGCCCCTTTCGGACAAACAGGAGTTATCCCCCGGAAGCGACCTTGTGCACACTGAACTCCCGTTAGCTGCCTGTCGGGCTGATCTAGTTTCGGCCCTGTGTTTAAATTAGGGTCGAAGTCACCTTAAGCCAAAATAGCGCATTATGAACTATTTACATGGCGAGTGGGTATGGAACTTTAAGGGTCGCATTCGGACAAATAAGAGTTATCACCCGCAAGCGACCTAGTGCAAGCTGAACTCCCGTCAGCTGCATGTCGGGCTGATCTAGTTTTGGCCCTTGATTTTTATTAGGGTCGGCGTCACCTACAGCCTCGCGTATTATGCATTATTTACATGGCGAGTGGGTATGCACCTTTAAGAGCCCCTTTCGGACAAACAAGAGTTTTCCCCCGGAAGCGACATAGTGCACGTTGAACTCCCGTCGGTTGCCTGTCGGACTGATCTAGCTTCGGCCCGGGGTTTCAATTATGGTAGGCGTCACGTACAGCCTATTTAGCGTATTATGCACTATTTACATGGCGAGTGTGTATGCATTTTTAAGGGCCCCTTCAGTGATATTTTTACAAATATTCTCATCTGAGTCCTGGGACTCGCTAACTTGCAAACTATGAGTCCCCGAATTGAAAGAATGAGTCCAAATATTAAACAATATTATTTTTTGTGGAATATCAATGCATTTTTGGGACTCAAATAATTTGAAACTTTGCATCCCCAGAGGTTTTTGTGAGTCCTGGACGCAGGAATCGCAGGTAAAAAAATCACTGCCCCTTTCGGAAAAAAAGAGTTATTCCCCGGAAGCGACCTATTGCACGCTGAACTCCTGTCGGCTTTCTGTCGGGCTGATCTAGTTTCGGCCCGGGGTTTAAATTAGGGTCGGCGCCATCTCCAGCCTATTAAGCGTATGTATTATGCTCTATTTACATGGCGAGCTTGTATGCATCTTTAAGGGCCCCTTTCGTTCAAATAAGATTTATTAACCGGAAACGACCTAGTGCACGCTGAACTCAAGTTGGCTTTCTATCGGGCTGATCTAGTTTCGGCCCGGGGTTTAAAATAGGCGTCACCTGCGGCCAGTTCAGCGTATGTATTATGCTCTAGTTACTTGGCAAGTGGGTATATACCTATAATGGTTCCTTTTGGACAAACAGGAGTTATCCCCCGGAAGCGACCTTGTGCACGCTGAACTCCCGTCGGCTGTCTATGGGGCTGATCTAGTTGCAGCCCGAGGTTTCAGTTAGGGTTTGCGTCACGTTTAGCCTAATTAGTGAATTAGGCGCTATTTACATGGTGAGTGGGTATGCACCTATAATAGCCCCGCTCGGACAAACAAGAGTTATTCCCCGAAAGCGACCTAGTGCTCGCTAAACTCCCGTCGGCTGCCTGTCGGGCTGATCTAGTTTCGGCCCGGGATTTTAATTTGGGACAGCCTTATCTGCAGCCTTTTAGCGTATTTGTTATGCTCTTTTTACATGGCGAGAGGGTATGCACCTTTAAGGGCCCCTTTCGGACAAAAAAGACTTATTCCCCTGAAGCGACCTAATGTAAGCTAAACTTCGGTCGGCTGCCTGTTTAGCAGACCATGTTTTGGTCCGTGGTCTTATTAGGGTCGTCGTCACTAACTGCATATTTAGCGTATTATGCGCTACTTTCATGACGAGTTGTCATGAACCTTTAAGGGCCTTTTTTCGGACAAACATGAGTAATACCCCGGAAGTGACCTAGTGCATGCTGAACTCACGTCGGCTGCCTGTCGGGCTGATCCAGTTTTTAACCTGGGTTTTATAAGAGTCGGCGTCACATACAGGCTTTTTAGCCTATAAGACGTTATTTACATGGCGAGTGGGTATGCACCTTTACGGGCCGCTTTCGGACAAACAAGAGTAATCTCCTGGAGGTGACCTAGTGCCCGCTAAACTCCCGTCGGCTTCCTGTCGGGCTGATCCAGTTTCGGCCCGGGGTTTTAATAAGGGTTGGCGTCGTATAAAACCAACAACGTATACAACGTCGTATTTAGCTCATGGGGCGCTATTTACATGGCGAGTTGGTATGCACCTTTAAGGGCTGCTTTCGGACAAACAAGAGTTATCCCACCGGAAGCTACCTAGTGCACGCTGAACTCACTTCGGCTGCATGTCGGGCTGATCTATTTTCGGCCCGGGTTTTAATTAAGGTCGGGGTCACAAACAGCCTATTTTGCGGGTTAGGCGCTATGTACATGGCGACAGTGTATAAGAGCCGCTTTCGGACAAACAAGAGTTATCCCTGGAAAGCGACATAGTGCACGCTGAACTGGCGTCGGCTGCCTGTCGGGCTAACCTAGTTTTGACCCGGGGATTTAAATAGGGTCGGCGACACATACAGCCTATTTAGCGTATAAGGAGCTATTGAGATGGCGAGCGAATATGAACCTTTAAGGGCCGCTTTCGGACAAGAAAGAGTTATTCACCGGAAACGACCTATAGCACGCTGAACTCTCGACGGCTGCATGTCGGGCCAATGTAGTTGCCGCCGGGGGTTTAATGAGTCCGGCGTCACCTACAGCCTATTAAGCATATTATGCGCTATTTACATTGCGAGTGGGTATACAGCTTTAAGGTCAGTGTTTGGACAAACAAGTTATTCCCTGGAAGCGCCATAGTGCACGCTGAACTTATGTCGGCTGCCTGTCGGGATGACCTAGTTTCGATCCGAGGTTTTAATTATGGTGTGCGTCACATACAGCCTATTTAGCGTAATAGTCGCTATTTAAATTACGAGGTTTAGGGCCGCTTTCGGACTTAAATGAGTTATCACCCGGAAGCGACATAGTGCACGCCGAACTCCCGTCGGCTGCCTGTCGGGTTGATCTGGTTTCGACCCGGGGTTTGAAGATGTCTCTTCTTCACATAAGCCTACTTCGCGTAGTATGCTCTATTTACATCTCGAATGGGTAGGCACTTTAAAGGGTCGCTTTCGGACAAACAAGAGTTATCCCGAGGAAGCGACCTAGTGCACACTGAAATCCCTACGGCTGCCTTTCGGGCTGATCTAGTTTCGGTCCGGGGTTTTAATTATGGTCCGCGTCACCCACAGCCTATTTAGCGTAAACTGCGCTATCTACATTGCAGGTTGGTATGCACCTTAAAGGGCCGCTTTAGGACTAACAAGATTTTATTTCATCTAAAGGGACTAGCAATCATGATACATCAACTATCTCCAAAATCCACCATGAGATTTAAGCAATAAATCGTCTGCTGATCCAGAGTGCGGGACTAGTTAACATAATAACATTTTGACAATAGTCTGAACGCGTGTCACACATTGGAATGGAATGAAAAAAAAACAGTGTAAATAAAGAAGAGGATAAAAAACTATCGAAAATAAGTAACAGATAAATGTGGTCATGATTATTCTTATTAATCATGACAACACCTTATTCATGTAAGACTTTTTTCAAATTAAATTGGCTTTTATCATTATAATTGGTGCCACTTGTGGTATTTGGTTACCTATGTTAAGGGTAACTTACTGATGCTCGATTGGTTATTGTCGGCTCGGGTACTACTTAAATGTACCCCGGGTACTCTTAAATAAACTTAAATGTATCTCTGGAACGAAAAATATACTGAAAGTAACCCGGAAATGTTTACGCGAAATTGGCCGTTGTCGGCGAATTATTTTCAAATTAAGTATGTTTATATTTATGTCAATATTCTGTAAAATTGCCGCTATATTATCGCAACTCTCACTTAAAAAAGCATGATGAGGCAGGCTTTGTTCAAAGAGAATTTTGTTTTGTTTTCCGTAGCGCGTTTTACGTCATCGGATTTTGGGCGGGAATAAAACTCGGTTAAAGTCTAAATTGGCTGGGTACGTGTAAGTATATTTTCTGTACCCGGAGTATATTAAGGTTTAAATGTTTTGTTGCGTGATATCTTGTTAATTAGTTTTTGATTTTTTTTTTAGTTGAGGCATGCACCGTGTTTTATTCAGGCTATTCTTCATAACAGTTGTGTAATTTCATATCCTATTGTGAACAACACTGGGCATGAATATTGTTTTCTGTAATTATAATATTTGTTTTTATCAGCCACTTCTATCAATCGTAAACTATTTCAAGAATAATGTATTCCACGTTTTTAAACTCTGAATTTGTACAATAATGTACTCGGCTGTTTTTGTTAACTTTGTGTTATTGTTATTGGTCGTGTTAATTAAGATATCGTAATTGTATAAGTGTGTGTATGTATAGGTGTGTGCGTCAGGGTTGGCACCAATCGACCGCCCCCGGATTAAACCGGCGGTTTTTACCGGTAAAAACCGCCCCGGTCAATACTCCCAAAGTGGTCATTACTGGCAATACTGGTCGATTGAACTTTACCCCCAATTTTGATTAATATTCCATGCTTAATTAAACAATATTGAAAATATAAATTAAACAGACATGTTGCCAATAATGTCTTAAGCTACTAAAACCCACTATTTTATACCTGTTCATGCAATTTGTAGGCCAATCTCTCAAAATTTTGCAAATGAGTCAAGTTGGTCAATTGGATTTTGCTGGTCGATTGAATTTTTTTTCAATTCTAACGAATTATGAATGCTCAGATAATTCTGTGCTTGATTCAACAAGAATCTGTAAAGTACTGTGTATTAGTTGTTCCTCATGCACCACTGTCTCCACAGTCTTTCACAGTCTTCAAACCTATACAGGTTAGGGCACCCAAAACTGATAATAGGGCCTTAAATGGCACCTTTGACACAACCCTTACTTGTCATGTATTCTTGCCTGGATTTCTTTAACAAAATAGTGAAAAAATATTTTATTTTACCAATGATATATATAAAAAAACGTAATAAGAAATAATTATTTAAAGAAAGAAATAATTGAAAAGAAGAGTCTAGAGTACCCACAATTGGTAAACATTATTTGTTGCCAAAATCAAGAACTTTGATTGCTTATTCATTTGAAGACCAATTGAACTTTAAAATAAGAAAACCCTCTTAATATAAAAAGGAGACAAGTTAGAAGTAACTATTAAATTAATAACATTAATAGCAAGTTATCTCATTTTGTTTGAGTGAAATGAAATAGCCTAAGGGCAGATTTGCTTCATTGTCACTATCAGAGACATACCAGTGCATGCATTTTATTACCAATTAAGGCTTAGGGGCCAATCATTTATAACCCTAGAAACCACAAGAGTTCTGTTTGTACATCAGCTTATCAAATAGATTTATCAATAGATAAGTGAAATACTTTGGCAACTACAATAGTAATAATACTTCAGTAACAGATGTGATACACTGAGATAAAGATATTGCCTTAGTTCTTTTGTATTTGAGACCGTTTCCATAAATAATAAAGAAGTATTTTTTTACAGCTTTAAAGCTTTTTTTTACAATAGACGACTCAAAGAAAGTTTATCAATTACAGAATAATGGTTGATTTAATATAGAATAGCTTAAATTCTTCCTTTGTCATGTTTAAATGCTACAATTTTCAATTAATGACCAGTATTGACCGGTTTCAACCGGGTATTGACCGCCGGCCCGGTCAATACTCAATTGACCGGTCAATATGCCATACCTGTTGTGCGTGCGCGCTTGTGTGTTCGTGCGTGCGTTAGAGTGTGTGCATATGGGAAACTGTAATCAACAATACATTTATATTCTTAAATACTTTCTGTTAATAAATATTTGTTCCTCGAGACCATTTCAATATTGGGAGAGAAATTAATAATATAAGAGAAGTCATATAATATACTTGCTTTTCATGACACTTCTATTACACTGTTACAGTACTCTTATGTCCGTCAAAGTGTACATGTTTGCATTATAATGTAGAAATGCATTATACATACCATAGTTGTTTGAAGGCCTCATTGAAAATAACATTGCCATTGTTAAACTGTTTGCATGACTTTGTAACAATGTGTTGTCTTAATGAGTAACCTTCGGAAAATATAGAGATTATTATTATTATTATACCTTTAGGGATGGAATCTTGAGTATTGCAAGCAATTAAAAGCAATGAAAAGCAACGGAGATGAAAGATTAGATCGCATACATAGTGCGGATAAATATGACCCGTGAATGCAAAAGATATAATTCAATACCGTTTCAATTATTCGTAATTCTAAAGACTTCGTGCAATCATGACCAACGTTTTGGTCTTTATTTGAAGAGGCGATGAATCTCAAAACAGTTTTTTTGCAAGGCTATTGCAGTCGTAAATTAATACTATATGTCAATAAGAACGATTAAAAGCTTTATTTGGTAATGATTCTGAGTGCAATTCCATTTGTAGTCTTCTTCATTCAGTGTCAATATTGAGTGGTTGCTAAAAAGCACATAACAGGTCCAATAGAAATACTTTGGTACATTTGATCATTAAATTTAAATGAAATGAAACACCCGTCGCTATTTGTGTGTAATACAGTGGTGTCACTGCATCAGTCACCAACATCATCAGCCAGGATCCACCCATCAACAAGTGTTTCGACCCTTTAATCCTGGTACACTCTCCGGGTGGTGGGTCCGCAGTGGTGATCAGTCCACTACGTGTTGGTGACTGGCTTCCAGCTCCTCTCATCTCTTCGAGACCATAGCCAACTGGATGCCCTTTCAGCTGATTTTTCTAGTCTGCCCACAGCAGTCCTTCTCTCATGGCCCTTGAGTCCCATGGCGCCCAACATCTTCCATAGTGAATTGGCTGGGAAACCCCTTGCTCCTATTTCAACAGGGAACAGCCAGGTTCTCCATCCTTGTTGTCTGCATTGGTCCATGAGATCAGAGTACTTGGTTTTCTTCCTCTCGTAGGCTTCTTCACACCTTGTTTCCCATGGGATTGTCAATTCAATCATCACCAGGTGCTTTGCAGTCTTGGACCAGATGACAATGTCGGGTCTGAGATTGGTTTGTACTACCTCCGGAAAGACAAGCTTTTTCTGTAGGTCAACAGCCATGTTCCAATTGTCAGCTTCGTCAAGTACTGAAGATGTTGTTCTTTTGCCTTTAGGTGCTGACTGGCCTTCCTTGACAAAGTGGATGGTTTTTGGCTGTGGCTGTTTTCTCTTCTTCATTCGCTGTCTTTCAAGAATGTCTGCCATATCTCGAAGCACTTGGTCATGGCGCCATCTATATCTGCCTTGCGTGAGTGCTGTGCTGCATGCCGATAGTATGTGCTCCATGCTTCCAGTTCTGTTACACAGTTGACATGATGGGCTGTCTTGCATTCCCCATCTGTGTAGGTTAGCTGGTGAGGGTAGCAGATCATATACCGACCGCAGTAAGAAGCTGATTCGCAAAGGCTCATACTTCCAGATCTGGCCCCATGTCATCTTCCTTGGTGTGGTGTCCCATTTTGTCCATGCTCCCTGTGAGCCCATGGCTACTGCTCTAGATCTTCTCTCTTCTTCTTCCATCTTCCGCACTTCATCTACTACCATTTTCCTTTTTTCCCCACTGGCTGCTTGGCTCCATCTAGGACATGTTGAGATTCCAAGACCTTGGCGCCCGCTAGTGGTTGTTCCAACAATGTCTTTCTGCCTAAGTCTACTTTCTGCCTGGGTCACTGCCTGGCTGGCTGACCACTTTCTCCCTGTTCTTGTCTCTATGCCAGCTTTCCTGATCTTATCATCTCGGGATTCTTTCAGAGTTACCACCAGCCGTGCCTTTGATGCCTTGAACTCCTCCACTAATGATGAGAGCGGGAGTTGTAAATGGTTGGATCTTCAATAAAGACCTATGTTTGTAAAGCTTGGTGGTACCCCTAACCATCTTCGAAGATGCCTGCTTATGGTTCTTTCTAGGCCCTCCACTGTTGATGTTGCTAACTCATACAACATAAGGGGCCACATCAGGCGAGGTAGTAGTCCGTGTTGAAACAACCATGCCTTGAATTTTCCTGGTAGCCAAGACCTGTCTATTTGTTTCAACCCTTCATTTAGCTGGCCTTTGATGCGCTTTACATTATTTGTATCGTTGAGGCTTGCATCATACCACTTGCCCAGTCACTTGATTGGACTATCCATGATAGATGGTATGTCTTCTCCCTGTACCTGGAGGTTGAACTTCTTGGTTGACTGGCCTTTCTTGATGATAAGGCTTCTGGATTTCTTTGGCTTGAATTTCATTCTTGCCCAAGATGTTGTACTCTCAAGAGCTAAGAGGACCCATCTAGCCTGCACATGTGTCTGGGTTGTTATAGTCAAGTCATCCATGAAGCTCCTGTTGCTTGGTAGGTAGATCCCTGACGCAGTTTTTGGTCCACGGGTTTCCTTCTTGGCAGCATTCAGGATGAGGTTCATGCCCATGACAAATAGGACAACGGAAACGGTGCAGCCAGTAATGATTCCCTTCTCAAGCCTCTGCCACTCTGTTATCTTCTCTCTCACTGAGAAGCGCAGCTGAATGTTGTCTAGGTACCCTAGGACAATCTTCTGTACATGTGCTGGTATGTGATAGTGATCCAGCGCTCTTCGTATTAGCTGGTGTGGTATGGAGCCGTATGCATTGGCTAGGTCTAGCCATACTACTGTCAAATCCTGTTGGTTCACTTTCGCTTCACGTATCAGCTGGCTTAAAGCGCTTGTGTGCTCTACACAACCAGAAAATCCAGGCACACCTCCTTTTTGGATTGAAGTATCCACATATTTGTTAGCAGTAAGGTATGTGGTCAGTCTTCTAGCGAGAACAGCAAAGAAGAAATTGCCTTCCACATTTAAAAGTGATATTGTCCTGAACTGGCTAATGTTGTGCGAGTTTGTTTCCTTAGGGACAAATAGGCTTTCTGCTTTCTGCCAGCACTCGGGTACCTGTCCTTTTCTCCATACCACCTTAATTAGGCGCCAAAGGCGACGAAGCAGTCTTGGGCACATCTTGTAGACCTTATATGGTATTCCATTAGGTCCTGGGGCAGAGCCAGCTCTAGCTTTCTTCACTACATCTTTCACCTCAGCCAGGGTGGGTTCTTTACTGTCAAGTGCTATAGTTGGAGCTGGTTCAGGCATGATGTGTGCACATGGGCCCAAAGGGTCATCTCTTCTGGTGTCAGAGTGTGTATCCCTCAGGTGGGTCTGTATCTCCTCCATTGAGCTGTTGAGGATGCCTGATTTCTCCTTGTCTAGCAACTTTTTGGAGAACTTGTATGGGTTGGCTATAAATGAAGTCTTTTGTTGTGCTCTCTTTCGTCTGTTCTTTCTTGCTGTCTCTGCTTTTCTGAGTTCCCTCAGTTGCTTTCTCTGCAAGTCTCGTAGCTCTTGCAATCCAAGTTTCTCCTCGTCTTTGGCGTTTCTATATGCCTTTCTCAGTTTCTTAAGCTCTTGTCTAATGGCCTGTATCTGCCTCTCTCTCCTGTTGGGTTGACTTGACGGTTTGGAATGTTTGGGTACATAGACTCCATATCGTTCTTTGCCAACCGTGTAAATTAGGCTTGTCATGGCCACTAGTTTTCTCTCAACTGCCCCTTGTAGAGTTGCTTCCAGGATAAGATCTAGCTCGTGATCAAAGTCTGTCCATGCCTTTTTATTCGAAGTCTTTGGCCACTCTATTCTTGGTCTCTTTTCCTCCTCTGGTGTTGCTGGTGGGGTCTTATGCGGTACTTCTTTTACTGGTTCAGAGTCATCTTGGGTTTGAAGTAACTCAAGGAGATGATCAATCTGGGATTCATCAGGAATCTGTGTGCTGTCAGATGGCATCTCATCTGCAGAGAGGTCTCTAGTTCTGTGGGTAGCCTCCTGACTAGTGTCCTCCTGCGTCTCACCAAGGATTAAACTTGTGCGCTGCTTCTGGGATGCCTTTTGACCACATGCCGATCTTGCCTGGTGAATCCGTAGACCCCTGAGGTTCTTACAGATTTTCCCGCACTTACATCTAACTTCTGCCGGTGTTCCAGTCAGTGTCGTTTGTACTAGCCGTGTCGTCATTGGTTTATCCGTCCGGTTGAGTCTTTCATCCTCCCCTTCTCTCGTAAGACTCTGGGGGTATTCTTCTATTAGTGAGTCTGTAGCTGTTGTATGTGGGTTGCCCTCTCACGAAGGCGACATTCTTGGGTGCCAACCCATTATGTCCCGTCCCAGTCTATTCCTGGTGGTCATCTGTCTTTCCAGCGTCACCGTTCTATTCTCGGTTGCCATCCAGTCTTTCCTAGAAGCCATCAGATCTTTTCTGACATAGAAATGTGTGTAATACAGTGGTGTCACTGCATCAGTCACCAACATCATCAGCCAGGATCCACCCATCAACAAGTGTTTCGACCCTTTAATCCTGGTACACTCTCCGGGTGGTGGGTCCGCAGTGGTGATCAGTCCACTACGTGTTGGTGACTGGCTTCCAGCTCCTCTCATCCCTTCGAGACCATAGCCAACTGGATGCCCTTTCAGCTGATTGTTCTAGTCTGCCCACAGCAGTCCTTCTCTCATGGCCCTTGAGTCCCATGGCGCCCAACATCTTCCATAGTGAATTGGCTGGGAAACCCCTTGCTCCTATTTCAACAGGGAACAGCCAGGTTCTCCATCCTTGTTGTCTGCATTGGTCCATGAGATCAGAGTACTTGGTTTTCTTCCTCTCGTAGGCTTCTTCACACCTTGTTTCCCATGGGATTGTCAATTCAATCATCACCAGGTGCTTTGCAGTGTTGGACCAGATGACAATCTCGGGTCTGAGATTGGTTTGTACTACCTCCGGAAAGACAAGCTGTTTCTGTAGGTCAACAGCCATGTTCCAATTGTCAGCTTCGTCAAGTACTGAAGATGTTGTTCTTTTGCCTTTAGGTGCTGACTGGCCTTCCTTGACAAAGTGGATGGTTTTTGGCTGTGGCTGTTTTCTCTTCTTCATTCGCTGTCTTTCAAGAATGTCTGCCATATCTCGAAGCACTTGGTCATGGCGCCATCTATATCTGCCTTGCGTGAGTGCTGTGCTGCATGCCGATAGTATGTGCTCCATGCTTCCAGTTCGGTTACACAGTTGACATGATGGGCTGTCTTGCATTCCCCATCTGTGTAGGTTAGCTGGTGAGGGTAGCAGATCATATACCGACCGCAGTAAGAAGCTGATTCGCAAAGGCTCATACTTCCAGATCTGGCCCCATGTCATCTTCCTTGGTGTGGTGTCCCATTTTGTCCATGCTCCCTGTGAGCCCATGGCTACTGCTCTAGATCTTCTCTCTTCTTCTTCCATCTTCCGCACTTCATCTACTACAATTTTCCTTTTTTCCCCACTGGCTGCTTGGCTCCATCTAGGACATGTTGAGATTCCAAGACCTTGGCGCCCGCTAGTGGTTGTTCCAACAATGTCTTTCTGCCTAAGTCTACTTTCTGCCTGGGTCACTGCCTGGCTGGCTGACCACTTTCTCCCTGTTCTTGTCTCTATGCCAGCTTTCCTGATCTTTAAACAACTTTAACAAAAAAATGCAAAACAATATCTGTTAATACAGTACTCGAGCACATGCCGTGTATGACAGTAATTTGGAGAGAACGCCATATATATTAGTTATTCTTAGCTCTCGCTTTATACTCATGCTTGTTTTTAATGAAAATTCAATACTGCTCTAGCAGCTGGAGTTTCACTTCTTTATATTGTTACACTGTTTGAAAATATGTTCAATGTTTTTATTTGCCATAGAAGACATATTAAAACCGGGTTTCTCCCTTACTGAATTAAACTGGTTTAAGTAAAACTAGTAACCCCTAGACCCGAGGGCTTATAAACTTAACTTGAACTGATAAACTTAAACCGCAATGCACATGACTTACACATTAAGTATATAGAATATAAAAAAATCTACCGAACTATTTAACATTATGCCCCTGATGTCAAAACTTGCCTAACGCTGGAGGTCACTTGTTTTACATACATCAGCCCGACAGAAAGCCAACGGGAGTTCAGCTTGCGCTAGGTCGCTTCCGGGGGATAACTCTTGTTTGTCCAAAAAGGACCCTTTAAGGTGCATACACACTCGCCATGTTAATAGGGCATAATTCATACGCTAAATAGGCTGGATGTGACGCCGACCCTAATGAAAACCCCGGGCCAAAACTAGATCAGCCCGACAGGCAGCTGACTGGAGTTCAGCGTGCACTAGGCCTCTACAGGGGGATAACTCTTGTTTGTCCGAAAGGGCCCTTAAAAGTGCATACCCACTCGCCATGTACATAGAGCCTAATTCGCGAAATAGTCTTTAGGTTACGCAGACCCTAATTAAAACCCCGGGCCGAAACTAGATGAACCCGACAGGCAGTCAACGGGAGTTTAGCTTGCACTACGTCGCTTCCGGGGAATAATTCTTGTTTGTCCGAAACGGGCCCTTAAAGATGCATTCCCACTCGCCATTTAATAGAGCATAATACATACGCTAAATAGGCTGTAGGTGACGCCGACCCTAATAAAAAACCTGGGCCGAATCTAGATCAGCCCGACAGGCACACGACGGGATTTAAGTGTGCACTAGGTCGCTCCCGGGGATAACTCTTAATTGTCCGAAAGGGGCCCTTAAAGGTGAACTCGTCATGTAAAGAGAGCCTAATTCGCTAAAAAGAGCATAATTCATACGCTTAAATAGGCTGTAGGTGACGCCGACCCAAATTAAAACCCCGGGCCGAAACTAGATCAGCCCGACAAGCAGTTGACGGGAGTTCAGCGTGCACTAGGTCGCTTCCGGGGGATAACTCGTGTTTGTCCGAAATGGACCCTTAAAGGTGCATACCCACTCTATATGACAATAGAGCATAATAAGTTAAATAGGCTGTACGTGACGCCGACCCAAATTAAAACCCCGGGCCGAAACTAGATCAGCCCGAGAGGCAGCCTACGGAAGTTCAGCGTGCATAAGGTTGCTTTCGGGGGATAACTCTTGTTTGTCCGAAATGGGCCCTTTAAGGTGCATACCCACTCTATATGACAATAGAGCATAATACGCTTAATAGGCTGTACGTGACGCCTACCCTAATTAAAACCTCTGTCCGAAACTAGATCAGCTCGACAGACAGCCGACGGGAGTTCAGCGTGCACTAAGCCGTTTCCGGGGGATAGCTCTTGTTTGTTCGAAATGGGCCCTTAAAGGTGCATACCCACTTTATATGACAATATAGCATAATACGCTAAATAGGCTGTACGTGACGCCGACCCAAATTAAAACCCCGGGCCGAAACTAGATTAGCCCGACAGGCAGCCGACGGGAGTTCAGCGTGCACTATGTCCTTTCGGGGGATAACTCTTGTTTGTCCGAAATGGGCCCTTAAAGGTGCATACCCACTCTATAAGACAATAAAGCATATTACGTTAAATAGGCTGTACGTGACGCCTACACTAATTAAAACCCCGGGCCGAAACTAGATCAGCCCGTTAGGCAGCCGACGGGAGTTTAGCGTGCACTAGGTCGTTTCCGGGGGATAACTCTTGTTTGTCCAAAATGGGCTCTTAAAGGTGCATACCCACTCTATATGACAATAGAGCATAATACGCTGAATAGGCTGTACGTGACGCCGACCCAAATAAAAAACCCGGGCCGTAACTATATCAGCCCGACAGGCAGCCGAAGGGAGTTCAGCGTGCACTAGGTCGCTTCCGGGGGATAACTCTTGTAAGTCAGACATGTGCCCTTAAAGGTGCATACTCACTCAATATGACAATATAGCATAATACGCTAAATAGGCTGTACGTGACGCCTAGCCTAATTAAAACCCCAAGCCGAAACTAGATCAGCCCGACAGGCAGCCGACAGGTGTTCAGCGTGCACTAGGTCGCTTCCGGGGATAGCTCTTGTTTGTCCGAAATGGGCCCTTAAAGGTGCATACCCACTCTATATGACAATAGAGCATAATACGCAAAATATGCTGTACGTGACGCCGACCCAAATTAAAACCCCGGGTCGAAACTAGATTAGCCCGACAGGCAGCCGACGGGTGTTCAGCGTGCACTAGGTCGCTTCCGAGGGATAACTCTTGTTTGTCCGAAATGTGCCCTTAAAGGTGCATACCCACTCTATATGACAATAGAGCATAATACGCTAAATAGGCTGTACGTGACGCCGACCCTAATTAAAACCCCGGGCCGAAACTAGATCAGCCCGACAGGCAGCCGACGGGAGTTTAGCGTGCACTAGGTCGTTTCCGGGGGAAAACTCTTGTTTGTCCGAAATGGGCCCTTTAAGGTGCATACCCACTCGCCATGGGAATAATTCACAATCATATTCATTTTGTGTAATATATTCTGAAAGTATGTACCAAACCTGCTAAATAGGCTTACTTAACTTAATATTTCAGCTTAATAGGCTTAATTGTCTAAAAATGATGTATGTATCAACCTATGTACTTTACCGGCTAAATAGGCTTAATAGGCTAGATAGGTTAAATTGGCTAACCTCACACACGTTATGAATATTCGCTAATTAAATTTAGCCCAGTTGTTGTAAACGCAACATAATGAATATTTCGTTAAAGCGTATATATTTAAGATTCCACAAACGTGCGATTTTATATTAAAAATGTTCTGAATTAGTTAAAGAACGCTATTCCGTACTAAAGTTCACGCCAGGAAACCGTCCCGGACGGTTTTCTTAACTGTATCGGACGGTTTTTTGTCCACTAAAAAATCGCCCGGTACGGTTTACAGGCGCACGAGCGGTTCAAAATTATGTTACTGTCCAATACATTTTAGTTAATCGTTCCGTTACTAAAATCATCGTAATATAACATGTTTACAAGGTCAGCCTTTAAAAAAATATATAGAAAGATACAGGTTATCTATACTATACGAGGGATGATGATGATGATGATGATGATGATGATGATGATGATGATGATGATGATGATGATGATGATGATGATGATGATGATGATGATCATGATGATCATGATGATGATGATGATGATGATGATGATGATGATGATGATGATGATGATGATGATGATGTCAAACATTTTTGTTATTTGATTTGATTAGTATCAGAAATATGCAAAAACTTGTCTGTTGTTCCTTCTATATTATAAAATGTATTTATTTAGGCGAAGAAAGTGATAAAAAAAAACACACATAGGACTGCATGTATTTTACAAGGTTCAAGGTTCAATATACAAGTGAAAGCATCATTATTCTTGCTTTATTACTGGAAAAACATCCGCCACATGTTGGGAACTTGGGGGGCACTTTGGGTCATTTATGTTTATGACACCCGTTTCGGTTACTTTAAAAGGTTAAACAATGATAATCAAACGGTGTTAATTTGTTTTTACAAGTAGTAATTCACCTAAATATTGTTTGTGTATATTCATGTTTGACACATTGATTTCATAACTTCAAATGCTTTATAAGCAAATAGAAAAAACAATCTTATGTTGTTGTTTTTAAAATAATATTTATTAGAAATAATACAATTGAGTTAAATGTTTTGAAGATTTAAATGATTGTGGAAATTACAGTAATTTTCAACATAATTTGTATAGATCAGCGTTATGCCAACCACCTTTTGCGTTTCAGTGTTTCTAGTTCTATTATTACATTTAGACTATAGTCGCTCAATATCAAAAAATATATAAAGCATTCTAAGTTATGAGATCCGGTGCGTGTAGCTCGAAGTTTTGTCCGGACACTCCATGGACCTAAAGGCAACATCTAAACCATGTTGAAACGTTTGTCATGCACAGTTCAACAAACTCTTCAATTAAAAAAAATACGAACAATTAACAATATAGCACTATATTCAATGTCAAATTTGAGGTTAATCGTGAAGTGAAGTGTTGAAGCTCCAATCCGTAATAACAATCGACTAGTTTCCGTGTCATGTGCATTGTGTAAAAATGATGTCATGACCAAAATAGGTGGCGGAAATACCCGAGCAGTTTACGGAAAACAAGATAATCGTTTTGAGTATCATACTATCTTGTGCAATTGCTCGTGATGATTCCAATCGTTTTAGAATATACATATCTATAAAATAGCATTTTTGTAATGAAATTGACATTTGACCTTTAACTTATATTCAAGTACTAATTAAAAAAATACGTTAGATTATACAATTGAATGACCTGAATATTGAGGTGATCGTTAAGAACGAATTTGGCAGATTCGAGTTAGTTTTTGTTTCTACTACAGGATATAGAAGTCCCACACGAATACTTTTTCCTCGCTCAAATTTTCAAAGTTGAATGAACTTAATGTTTCGATGATCGTAAAGAAACACATTTTGACTGCGACCAGATTTGGCTGAGGTATAGTCTTTAGTCAAGAATACCTAGTGGATTGGTCTCTTTCTAAACAAATGTCTTTCGGGCATCGGTATCTTTGACACATGTTTACGTTGATAATTTAGATTTAAATGCAACGAAATAAGGCGTATACGGCAATTATTACAATTATGAACAAATATTATTTAATAATTCTAACAAACGCGATTTCCTTGATTTCTACAAGGACAACAGTGCCCTCTAAAAAGTGCAGTTTAAAAAATAGAAAATACAGTAATAACTGAATACAAACATGCCAGCATCATTGTAGGTGTGTTATAGCTTTCGTTAACCGCAAGGATAGCGAAATGAATGAACCCAGTAAATAAATAGTACAAAGACTAAGCAATTGTGTAGAAGCGTATGCTCTTGGAACAGTTTGATTCACTGTGATGAAACACGTCACAGTATCCATATGAAAAACCTTAAAGCCCACTCGCTTCGATCTTCCATGACTTTAAAAATTTGTGTAGAGTGTTACGCAGGAACATGTGGTACGCGGAAACTCGTACTGTACTATGTATACCTTTCTTTAGCAAATTGAGAATGCGTGATTATTTAATAATGTTTATATAGTAGCACCGTATTGAACTAGTGTATCTATATTTTGCATATTCTTTGTCTATCGTATAAATAGCGTGCAACTCCGTGTTTAATCTGGATAAGTTGTGACTGATATAATTGCCTATATTTGGTAAGGAAAACTGAAGTCCCTAAAACGTATCTGTATATGGAATGAATTGGAATTAAGACCGTGGCTTTAGACAAATCCACTGGACACGTATTGGCCTTTGTTTCAGTAGACACAAAAATAAAATCGCAACATAAACTGTCAAAACTATAATTTGTGACAGATACACGACTTGTTAATATAAATTGTCTATGTTAAGAATAAAGCCAACAGTACCTTCTTTAGATTCCTGTTTCGAAGCTTCGTTGCCCATCGTGAGTGTTCACAACTCATCCGTCGCTCCTAGGCTTTAAAAGTCTGAAATTCAAAAGGAATTCGGTCGAACATAATGTAAACAAAAAGGATCATAGCGTAATTTCCTGATTGAAGAAACACTGGATGCAATTTTTTATACGACACAGGGCCTAACGTTAAATTCATCTCCTAAGAATTATCGACAGCGAATTGACAAATCAGCAGCAAATCACGTTTTACTGATAGAATAACGAGCAAGGGACAACACTATTTTTATCACGTAGTCTGTAAATTGTAATACATGGCACAGCTGGTAATTGAAAAATAAATTGATCCCAATATATCACCTTTACATTCAGTTGTAAAGAATCATAGTTTGAAACAATACTTTGCTTATATAGCCAGTATATTGTACAGGTCAGCATTGTTAAATATTTTACTGTTTATTGGCAAACCACTCGGTAAGCATGTATTGTTTTATGTTATGAAAGGAATTGAAGAATGCCCCACCCTTTTTTAATACAATCCGGAGAATAAATAGATACGGGGCATAAGTGTTTTTTTTTACAATTCCTGGACATTAAGGCACATACAGTTCATTTATTCCGAAGAAATGCTTTCACAAAAGCTCGAGGTGTAATTAGCAAAGGAAGCTTCAACGCAAACGTTTGATTGTTATAGATGTATTCACGATCATTTAAAATGTTAGAATACGCTTTGAAAAGCCTTGCAAATTAAATATGCAAAAGACTGCCCTCCTAGACAAATTAATAACCCTCCTTTCCGGATTTCTATACCAAATTGTGTGTGATGATGTGTTCAATAGCATTATATATCACTATAAAAACAAAGACAAACATACAGCAAGTAGGACAGGTGCGGGAGATTTCGATCATATGCATAGAACAGGGGTTAAATCAGATAGGGGAATTTAACCATTTCTTATTTTGTAAAGAACATTATGTCAAAGTCGCCGTTGATATCAATACTTTTTAGACTGACAGTGCTTTTCCAAGTAAAGTATGTAGATCTGGCAACTTTAAAAGATATTAAATAAAAACAAACAATCGATCGTATTATATGATATGAAATTCAACATCATCGCTGACCGTGTATACCGACAATAGAACTCATTAATTATTTTAAAGTACATGTAATAGCGGTAATATATGATGGACTAAGGAAAAAGTATTAAAACACCCCAAACAAGTACCGAACTGTCAACTCATGTGTCAAATGAAGAAGGTCGCTAGACTACTTTTAAAACAAATGTCTTGCGCCGCGATTGGTTTGTAGACAAGGTTTGTATTTAAAATAATATTACAATTATGACAACTAAATATGATTATGAAAACGTTATGTGTGTTATGTGAATTGGAAAATGCATCATTGAGGCCATTTCGTCAGCGCACAGTAATAATAATATAAAAAAGACTTGTTATGAAATGACCTATATAATAATATTTAATCATCATGTCTCTGTGTCTGAAATAGTTAGTCTTGGATTCGATAACAATACAATAAGACAAGTAAGGGTATTTATCATATTGTATGCTACTTTTTAAACAAAACGTGAAGGCAGACCAAGAAATGCAAATTTAAAGATTTTGCAGGATTCAAAACTTATTATTTCATTATAAGTCTTCAACGCTATATATTTATGTATCGGTGTTGTTATAAGAACATGACCACCGGACTTTTCTTTACAGTTAAACAAACCTTATAGAAGAATGATAGAGCTTTATCGGACATTTCAGATCGTCACTATCGCGTAAACAATAAATAAAAAAAAACATTTCCGCGCGTAAAACACAATACGCCGTTACCTTCAACCGGTAAATTGCGATGGTTTATGAGAACGTATTGCAATTTGCATATTGAGCATTTACACAACGAAAGCAATTGATATTCGCGTATAATGTACCTGTTACATGACTCCGAATTAATTATATTTTGTTGAGAACGCCAATGCTCTTACAAGTAAATACGATTAATCAAGATAAATATGCATAGCATGGTGCGATATTAATTTGTCAAACCTCTTCAAAACCATTAAAACGAATGCATATACGGCATAACTGATGTTTAAAGAGCGAATATTATTCTTAGATAAGTTATTCATCTTGATAAAACGGTTGTTTTTGTGTAAACGGTATAGAAAATCAATTTAAAGCGACACAAGAATGGTGCATTGGTCGGGTGAAAACAAAAATCCTAACTACAGTATACGCCGGTTCAATTCCCCGATTGCACATTTCTGAAGTCTATATAGAGTGTCCCACAAAATTTGACCAGTTCTGGTAAGGCCTTAACAAATTGATAATTCTGCAACCATATTACATAGTCTGACAGTTATTGCAGATCAGCTGTGGGTTCTGTTTTGGAAATGTTATGATTTTGCTTGAGCTTTAAATATTATTCCCCTTTCCTCTTTTAGGTTTGGGATCAGATCGATCGAAAACGGCTGAAAGTGTTAATGGTCCGAGAACATGTCGTCCCCTATATGTAAATCGCAGTGTATCTATCTGTCTGAAATGTTCGCACGGTTCTGCCATAAAGTATTCTTGTTAACATCATCTATTCCATTGATTGATGTGAACGGGCCAGATCTGATTTTCTTCTGAAATATCATTTGTATTTCAATGTTGTGTAAAATAATGCGTTAACATATGATTTTCACGTCCCTTTGTGGATGTGCTCTTATTTCCCCCAGAATACCTAACATGTTCTTTCACATTGCAACTGTTTAATCGGTGTAACCCTCGTTCTGCACAGTGGACGATAAAAGCGCTCGCGAGCTGCATTGGCTGGTCTACGGTATGAGGTCATGAGAGGCAGTGAGTAGCCATACCCACTCTCGCCGATGAATAATCCAGCGTGATGAATTTAAAGAACTATAAATATAAAGTTCACTAATTGTATTGCTATGAATCTTAATTGGATATTTAAATGAATTTTTAGATTAACATCTTGTTACAGATAAAATTATTACCCCTTGTTCATCAGAGAGCACTGGCTGATTGTTATGTAAATAAATTGATGCACATTCAACATTTACCTATATTGTAACTGTACATTGTTTTCGCTTGTTTTTGGGAAATGTCAGAAAAGCTACCATTCTCGAACTGATTTTTGAGTTGCAGTTCGCCGAATCATGACATACTGCGTCCGCAATCGCCAACTTGCATTGAATCAGGTTATCTTATAGCGTGTATCATACACAGCCATTTTACATGTAACGTGCATAACATGGTTTTAACATGTTATATTTAATAAACTAAATACGACATATTTTTACATTTTAAAATGTGAAAAACCTGCAAATTAGCACTTGTTTGGAATAAATAAATGTATTAAGTTTAGATGGATTGTGATTGATTCAGGTTTATGCATTATATTGAATGTAAGTGGTGTCTTATGTCAGAAGTTGTGTTACATGCTGATGTGTTTAAACTTGATAAAATTAATTCAATATAATAGTTTTATTATTGATTGCAAATGCAATTAATACGTGTATGATATAATAAAATATTATTACTTGCGTTAAGTATTGTTATTAACTAACGAATAAAGTGAATCAAAACGATGCACTTTACCATATTCTACAGCATTTGTCACACAAAAACATTTCGTATGCAACTCGATCAAAACAAGGATATATGTACATTTGGATCCGGGTGTACCCCTTTTTCTTTTTAACGGGGTGTATACTACAAAGAAGTTTAATAATTTATAGTGCCTCGTTTTTAAATAAATAAGTATCAAATAGCTTCTGAAATGCTATTCTTTTCGTCACAGTTCAATTAACATGCGTGTTTACTAATTCAAGATATTTTCGTGAGTTTTTGCGGGTATAGCGTCATTCGAGGTCCGCTTACCGGAGACGACGCACGTTGTGGTTTTTATATATTTGTAACAGTAATTATTATACTCATTTTTAGTTTTAAAATATTAGTATTATTTAAGCGGAGAGGCTGCGTCAAGACGTTATCAATAAGGTTTTCTCCAACAACAGCGACTTCCGGTCGTCCTCGGGACAGTGCTTCGCTTGCCGCATCACAGGACACGTGGTAAGAAACTGCCTATACGTCAAATGAGGCTTCGTCCCACAACAGCCCACTTCTAGCCGGTCCAGTAACACAAAAACTACAGCGCAGACCGCCACTTCAGACGTCAGCGAAAGCACAAAGTTATAGAGATGAGTATAATGATTTTGTATTTTTGAATATTCATGACCGGGCAAAAATACAAAACCTTGTTTTAATCGAGTTGCAATACGAAATGTTTTTGTGTGACAAATGCTGTTCTCAGAAATTGCAGGTGGTCAGAATCAAACAGCACGTCCAGAACCACCAACAAAACCACACTGCTGGCGCTCACTGCCTGCTTGAAATTAAATGCTCTTAAATCAACCCTTGAAAAAATGGATTCCATCTCAGAGGATGATAGAAATAGTACATGCCTTACATTTTGGTGTCAATGATTTACTAGAAAGGAATTGTAGACACCCTTCAATATTCTTTACGTTATAGGAGCAACGAGAAGGAAAACTTTTGTCATCACCAAAAACAGAAGCGGCAGCACTCTTTATATAGATATGATTGAAACAGATATGACGCAGTCATTCAGTTATAGGCCAAACTTGATAAACTGTGTCGGTGACATACGTTGTGGGATGCGCCGGAAACGCCCATTGTAGGAAGCCCCTACTTGATGATGCAATTGTTGGGTACGAAAAACAATTCATTACCGAAAAACTTAATCTCACTTTATTTAATGTATTGCATAAATATAACACTATACAATATACTTTACACGTATGTATACATTATAATATCGTTATCAATAAAGTGTCGTTAAATTGTTCATGTCGAGTATGTAATCAATCACATGATTCTTACAAATTACATTATCATCGGAAATCAACTTAACATAAAAGACCATATTTTTCCAAAATTTTATCTCCAAACAGCAAAAGTTACATAGTTTTTTACCATGCGACCAACACATCGTAACTTTGTAAACTAAGTTTCACTAACATCATTGCGTTAAATGCATTATCGACGTGCCGGTTCGATTATTTCTTTTACTAAAGATATGTACTTTGAAAAGCCGATGAACCCGCACTTTGTTGGGAGATGTTGATCGGTTTTTTGGTTATCTGTTTTATTGGCGCTGTGAAAAGCGTTTGAAATGTGTTTTGAAATAAACAAAATATTTTCATAAATTGGGATAATAATGAGAGTAAGCACTATTACAACTCAGTGTAAATCTCTCAAGGCGAGTTTATTACAGTTAAAACTGTGTCATTATATTACGAAATACAATTTTTGCCAATTCACTAGTGCCTTATAACAAACACATAATACACAATCATTACATTATAATTTTTTTGGTGAAGCCCGTTATTGTAAATACAAAATTGTATTGAGACTTTGAACAAAAAAATTAATGGATCAATTCGAACGCTATTAGTCTGTATGCCAAATAAGATCCAAAAATCGGTTTCCAATTAGTTTAATAACTTAATTTATATAATTATACAATTATACAACATTAACGTTATATACCATACAACGTGCTACATAAACCTGTCTGGGTGTCATATACAACCACAAATCACAAATCTGTTTATCTCAGTATGCCATCAATACCATGTAAAAATAAAGGAGAACCAAGGTCCCGTTAATAACAACATATCTACATACCGTTTATATATAACCGATTTGTCACCCGTATTAATCTACAATTGTAAGTTACTTCAGAATACGATCATATTACTCTAATATACTAAATCCTCCTCCTCATCCAAATACTCCTACTCCTCCTCCTCATCATCATCATCATCATCATCATCATCATCATCATCATGATCATCATGATCATGATCATCATCATCATCATCATCATCATCATCATCATCATCATCATCATCATCATCATCATCATCATTATCATCATCATCATCATTATCATCACCATCACCATCACCATCATCATCATCATCATCATCATCATCATCATCATCATCATCATCATCATCGTCATCGTCATCGTCAACGTCGTCATCGTCATCATCATCATCATCATCATCATCATCATGATGATGATGATCATCATCATCATCATCATCATCATCATCATCATCATCATCATCATCATCATCATCATCATCATCATCATCATCATCATCATCATCATCATCATCATCATCATCAACATCATCATCATCATCATCATCATCATCATCATCATCATTATCATCATCATCATCATTATCATCATCATCACCACCACCACCACCATCATCATAATCATCATCATCATTATCATCATCATTACCATCAGTAGCAGCAGCACTACCACCACCACCATCATCAACACCACCACCACCACCATCATCAACACCACCACTACCACCACCACCACGACCTCCATCTATATCATCAGCATCATGATCATCATCATTATTATCATCATTTTAATCTAAATCATCACAATCATCACCATCATCATTATAAGTAATCTAGACTAAACATATTTCTCATATGAAACGCTCTGTTTAAATATTAACAGCAAAAGTTTATAAAAAAACACTAAAATTGTTGCAAAATAGTGCAATTCATTAGAACTTACTTCGGTGGCGATTATAGTATACTCGGATATTTCTGAGATCAGGGTACGTATTATATTAAAAAAGAAGGTCGAATTCATCTCTAAAACGGTACAAAATGTTGACTTAGTGTTTTATTTCATCCGCCCGTACAGTCTGTGAGCCTTGCCATACTCACATATATTTTGTAGTTGTCGTTGATAATATTCAGAGGCGTATCAAGAAAATTTTCAGAGGGGGGGCTCAACAGGGGAGTGTGCGGGAGGGGTGTCCCCTTCCGTCGTCGATTTTTTTTTTAAATTGCACCTTGAAATGATGCGATTTCCTGCTATCTAATCAGCATTTTGCATGATAAAAGTGCATGTGAAATAAATAAGAACTTGAGTTCACACATCAAGTGTGACAGACACACGGACAGACAGACACACAGGGGTAAATCAAATGTCTCTCAAACCACTAAATTGGTGGGAGACATTATCTTTATCCATAACTTTTTTAACGGTGTAAGATGGGTGGACCTCCTATTTAACCTTGTTGGATGTCCTACTACGTCAACTTAGGTACAACATTAAAATGTTTATGTCCATGTCCCTATGAAGGAAAGCAGGCACACAGCGGAAAACCTGTCCTGACCCATTGATGATCTTAGTTTTGTCTTAACAAGTCCTTGGGCACTGATACTCCTTTCACACTCGCATGATGTGACAGGGAACACACATGATATGGACAAAACAGTGTAAATGGTGGGGTACAGCTGGGAATCACAATGTGCATCAGAGCCCTGAAGGGAAGTAGGTGGGTTGGGTACACCTTTCCACCTAGCCTGCCATATAAAGTGCAACTCGGCAGGGAGGGACTGAGGGGAAGGGAGATCATCATTGAACCATTCAAGGTCACTAGCACTGACAGGAGAGGAGCATATTTGTTCATGTATAAACTTCAATCCCATGGCTGCCTTAGTCTGCAAATAACTGAATCGGGTGTCCATTTCGTTCACAAAAGTGTCAACAAAGGGAGTCGTTAGGTGTTTTGTGTAGTTTAATTCGGGTGTTGCTGCCTCGATGTTGTCACGCTTTAAGAAAATGATTTAGTTTCATATAGCAAAGTAATTCATCATTTTTGAGTCTTTTTTAATTTAAAAAACTATGGATGAACATCAAAGCAGTTAGCCTGATTTGTAAAAAAACAAACAAATCAAAACAAAAAAAAATAATTGCCATTCATTAAGTGTGCAGTTGAATTTCACTGGCAATAACTTGTTACTCAAAAGGATTATCACTCTAAAGAGCTAATACCGATTAAATTCATCAAAGAAATTACCGAAAAAATAATAATGATTGTCCATTGCGTTCGTCTAAACTCTTTAATTGCTACAAATTGAAAGATTGTTTTTCACAAGTCTCATGCGGCAGCCATTTGTAAACATTTATCTATAGCTAAATGTATGGATGAATTTCATTAGTTGAATGTATCTTCTTCAGCCAATCAAATAGCGCAGTTTATTACTTACAGTCAATGAAGCGTGCACTTAAGCTGACGAAGGTTAGATCGTCTGTACACATGCCTGGGGGCTAATCACACAAATCGACAGCTGTTTATGGCTTAATTCGGGACATATGACAGGAAATACACAAGTAAATTGAAACTGTAAGGGGCTCTTTTTTTATTTAAAATCGTGTCTAGCCACCCAGCCTGGGGGGGGGGGGGGGCTTTAGCCCCCTAGCCCCCCCACCTAAATACGCCTCTGATATTAGCCCGAAAAAACTGATATTTAAAATGAAATTTACTTTTATAATATAAAGCTCTTAAATCAATAAGTATTACTTTTATATAATATTTGGAGCTGTAAGAACACCTCTGTGTTAGAAGAACAACACATATTTGCAAGTAATCAACCACTGACGATAATCAAACATGTTAGATATACATGGAGGATATCATATATACATTACGAAGAATACAAGTTATGCCCCCCGTCTAACGATGTATGTTAAA
The DNA here is from genome assembly GCF_020536995.1 of Dreissena polymorpha. NCBI lineage: Eukaryota > Metazoa > Mollusca > Bivalvia > Myida > Dreissenidae > Dreissena > Dreissena polymorpha. Next base: position 188,226,787 of record NC_068355.1, on the reverse strand, counting down.
TCCTCGCTGCAATCGCCGATTGTAAACAAACGGAATGTCGACTATGAAATAAGTTGTCCTACTTATTTAATTGCGAGAAAACTGGATCAGATCTGCAATTTGTGCTGTATTTGATTGTTTGGATACTGCCTCATCACTATCATTGACGTGCTTTTGAGTGCAAAATAAACATCACAACGTAAAGAACAAGAAACAACTCTGTGAACTATCGATAAGAAGCGGCACTATGCGTCTCTCCGATCTTCGTTGATTTGTTTGCGCATTAGGATACCATTCGGTGACGGTTTGTCCATAGTTCACTTTAAGTTAACAATTTATAAGGCAATCAGAATACAATCTTAAATGATCACCGTGTGGTGTAACTGTGACACGCAAAAACATGTGTCTCTAACTGCCCAAATTAGGTACCGGTGTCGTTCCCCACATTGATAAACACAAGAGAAGAATGAATACTGGCAATGATAGATGTCATTACGTTCTTGATCTAATTCACGCAGGGGAGAGCAGAATTGATTGAAAGAATGTTAATGAAGCCATTTATATAGGCAAGATAATGACGATTTTATTGTATAGTTATACACGCGGACGATTGAAATCGCGTTTTTGAAAGGCGTATTATTGTTATCGATTCAATACTGTCCACAATTATTCTACCACACATAACTGACAGAATGGGTTGCGTGTCGTTAATTATGCCAACGGCCGGTAATTGTTCAACCTCACGTAAAAAATACAGTGGAAAATAATATAAGCTTAAATTAATAATCACGCTTTAAAACTTGGATAACCTTGTTTTAGACCATCGCATTGAACCGAGTAAGCTTTCACGGTATGAAATTCCATTAAATTATTGTAAGGCATTTATTAAGAGCGTGTTTAAAAAGCTATTTCGTTAATGACCAATTTACACATACAATTTAAACCTTGATGTACTTGTAAAAAACCCGCCGGATACCTTGACAATTAGAGCATACACAGGTGTTAGTGCAAAGTAAGAATTTTAGAATTTCGCATATTGATCTGAGCATAAGAATAGTATTGATATGTTACATCATATTAAGGGCAATATAAAGTACTAAATAGCCTGTGCATTAGCTGTATATTAGGAGTTTATATAAACTATTCACCCGTTAAATTACCCCCGAGATCAAAACTACGCCCGAATGTGTATTCACATAAAGTTATTGTATACCATTTAACTCATTTAGCAACAAGTAAGCGGATATTTAAATATTTCTGATATAATTGCACAATGAATTGTTTATAAATGAAATAGAACGTTTGCTGTTTTTGTTCAAAGTCGCTACTTGTCATAACTTCTCGCAGCTTGTAACTCTCCATTGAAATCCACCATAGTAATATTCACTGGAAGGATGTGGTAAGATGGTTATAGTAGTGTTTAAGGCTTTACTATGTATAAACTCATTCTATAAATATGTGTTCTATCCAGCCATGGGCTACACTGCATCATATCCATTTGTGACAAGTAAACCAAGCAGTGGCGGTTCGAGTATAACTCCGACAAGTGTGACGGTATCGTCTTAAATGACATTGTTCCGTATTGTCGTGAAAGAAAGTGGTATATGGGAAAGCAACAACTAAATTAAATAATGGTGTACAACAACCTAGGTCTTTTATGCGACGGTTTACTTTCGACAACCAAATCACTGAACGACGCTAGCGAAAAACGTTTTATTTCTTAAACCTACTGAATAGTGGGTTACATCCAGGAGGTTTAAACCCACTTACCCTTAGAACGTTATACCACGCAGTGGTTATACCTTTATCACTTTACGGATATGAATTTTGGAATACATGCATGCAAACGGATATAAAAGGACTTGAGGTAGCGCACAGGCGTTGCGTATAACCCATTCTAGTGTCAAACCCGGCTCGAGGCCGATTACTTGGATTAAAATAACCATAAACAAAACAACACGAGACACCATTGAAGGTTCCACAATCTAATAAGCGCCCTGTAAACATGTGCATATCAGGGGATGCCACTCTAATAATAATCATTGTAATTGGTATAGCATAATTACTTCCCTTAGACCATTGAATACTCATAACATGATACGATACTACACCCATATAGTCATTGTAAATGTCTACCAGCACTGACTTTTCACACGCAGTGTTAGATATTAAGTCACTCGAAACAGGTGTTGACGCAAGAAAGCTTTAATGTTTTGGATAGCTGTGTAATCTTCCTTGTAGATGTTTGTAGACACTTGGCCGAATACGTATTCCTGAATAGACTGATGCGATTTCTTACAAATGATTATGAACGCCAATGATTTATCAGTGCTTTATTCAGATAACCTCATAGGAACAATCTAAATGAGTATCTTAATATGAACTTGAGCAGTGAGACCTTTGTTCAAAGATGCAGTGGAAGAGCATTCTCCGGCAACACGTGACAAATGCGACCAGAGAAGCCAGGTTCTCGATAATATGCATGCACAGACCTGGGTTCGTATTCCAGAAGAATCTTAAGTTAAATTTTATTTTTATCCTTAAATTGGGAAATTTTCGTAAGTGTTTCATTTCATATTGCAATAGATTGGCATCAAGATATACATTTAAATAACATCACTATGCCAATGTTGTTTTAGAAATACCCCAAAAGAATGTGTTTCCTTATTTAGTAAAGAAATACAAAACATTGTAATTTTGAACTATCAACCTATTTAGCCCATTACGCGCCATTTTTGCCTGTGAGTGGGTATGCCCCTTTAAGGGACCCCTTTCGGACTAACAAGAGTTACCCCCCGGAAGAGACCTGGTGCACGCTGACCAGCCGTCGACTGCCTGTCGGGCTGACCTAGTTTCGGCCGGGAGTTTTAATTAGGATCGGAGCCAGGTGCAACCTATTTAGCCTATTACGCGCCATTTTTGCCTGTGAGTGGGTATGCCTCTTTACGGGCCCCTTTCGGACGAACACGAGTTATCCCCAGGAAGAGACCTAGTGCACGCTGACCAGCCGTCGACTGCCTATCGGGCTGAACTAGTTTGGCCGGGAGTTTTAATTACGGTCGGCACCGTGCATGCAGCCTATTTAAACTATTTCTTGTATGCGTCATTTCCCAGTGAGCGGGTATGCCCCTTTAAGAGCCCCTTTCGGACGAACAACAGTTATCCCCCGGAAGAAACCTAGTGCACGCTTACCAGCCGTCGACTGCCTGTCGGGCTGAACTAGTTTCGACGGGGAGTTTTAATTACGGTCGGAGCCAGGTGCAACCTATTTAGCCTATTACGAGTCATTTTTGACTGTGAGTGGGTATGCCCCTTTAAGGGCTGCTTTCGGACGCACAAGAGTTATCCCCCGGAAGAGACCTAGTGCACGCTGACCAGCCGTCGACTGCCTATCGGGCTGAACTAGTTTCGGCCGGGAGATGTTGATCGGTTTTTTGGTTATCTGTTTTATTGGCGCTGTGAAAAGCGTTTGAAATGTGTTTTGAAATAAACAAAATATTTTCATAAATTGGGATAATAATGAGAGTAAGCACTATTACAACTCAGTGTAAATCTCTCAAGGCGAGTTTATTACAGTTAAAACTGTGTCATTATA